>NC_092051.1:70994551-71278034 GCF_003086295.3 Arachis hypogaea | reverse complement strand
TTTTTTTTTTTTTTTTTTTTTTTTTACGTTGTGCTGACCCTCGTTCTTTAAATGACGCAATCCTGACGGGGTCAGCTAAAGGCAAGGCATAATGGCCTCAACTTTGGCAAGCTCCTCCCGATTTTTTTTTTTCATAGTTTTTTCTCGGTTTTTTCCCCTTTTTTTTTTAACGTTGGTGCTGACACTCGTGCTTTAAATGACGCTATCCCGAGGAGGACACCTAAACGCGAGCCGTAAAGGCCTCATCTTCGGCAGGCTCCTCCGGTTATTTTTTATTATTTTATTTTTTATGTTGTGCTGACCTTCGTTCTTTAAATGACGCTATCCTGAGGAGGACACCTAAAGGCGAGCCGTAATGGCCTCATCGTTGGAAGCTCCTTCGGTTTGTTTTTCAAAGTTTTTTTTGCGGTTCCCCCCCTTTTTTTTACGTTGTGCTGACACTCGTTCTTAAATGACGCTACCCCGAGGAGGACACTTAAAGCGAGCCGTAATGGCTCATCTTTGGTAGCTCCTTCGGTTTTTTTTAAACTGTTTTTTTTTTCGGTTTTTTCCCCTTTTTTTTTTTACGTTGTGCTGACACTCGTTCTTTAAATGACGCTATCCCGAGGAGACACCTAAATGCGAGCCGTAATGGCCTCATCTTCGGCAGGCTCCTCCGGTTTTTTTTTATTATTTTATTTTTTTATGTTGTGCTGACCCTCGTTCTTTAAATGACGCTATCCTGAGGAGGACACCAAAAGGCGAGCCGTAATGGCCTCATCGTTGGGAAGCTCCTTCGGTTTGTTTTTCAAAGTATTTTTGCGGTTCCCCCCCTTTTTTTTTACGTTGTGCTGACACTCGTTCTTTAATGACGCTACCTCGAGGAGGACACTTAAACACGAGCCGTAATGGCCTTATCTTCGCAAGATCTTAGGTGTTTTTTTTTTTTTTTTTTTATGTTGTGCTGACCCTCGTTTTTAAATGACGCTATCCTGAGGAGGACACCTAAAGGCAGCCGTAATGGCTCATCTTTGGCAAGCTCCTCCGATTTTTTTCACAGTTTTTTCTCGATTTTTTCCTTTTTTTTTTTACGTTGTGCTGATACTCGTTCTTTAAATGACTCTATTCCGAGGAGGACACCTAAAGGCGAGCCATAATGGTGTCATCTTCGGCAGGCTCCTCCGTTTTTTTTTTATGTTGTGCTTTTCCTCGTTCTTTAAATGACGCTATCCCGAGGAGGACACCTAAATGCAAGCCGTAACGGCCTCATCCTCGGCAGGCTCCTCACGTTTTTTTTTTTTTTTTACGTTGTGCTGACACTCATTCTTTAAATGACGCTATCCCGAGGAGGACACCTAAACGCGAGCCGTAAAGGCCTCATTTTCGGCAGGCTCCTCCGGTTTTTTTTTTTTCTACATTGTGCTGACCCTCGTTCTTTAAATGACGCTATCCCGAGGTGACACCTAAAGGCGAGCTGTAATGGCCTCATCTTTGGTAAGCTCCTTCGGTTTTTTTTCCCAGTTTTTTTTTCCGGTTTTTCCCCCTTTTTTTTTTTACGTTGTGCTGACACTCATTCTTTAAATGACGCTATCCCGAGGAGGACACCTAAATACGAGACGTAATGGCCTCATCTTCGGCATGCTCCTCCGGTTTTTTTTTATTTTACATTCTGCTGACTCTCGTTCTTTAAATGACGCTATCTCGAGGAGGACACCTATGGGCGAGCCATAATGGCCTCATCTTCGGCAGGCTCCTCAGGTGTTTCTTTTTTTTTTTTTTTTTTTTTTACGTTGTGCTGACCCTCGTTCTTTAAATGACGCTATCTTGAGGAGGACACCTAAAGGCAAGCCGTAATGGCCTCATCTTTGGCAAGCTCCTCCGATTTTTTTCGCAGTTTTTTCTCGGTTTTTTCCCTTTTTTTTTTTACGTTGTGCTGATACTCGTTCTTTAAATGACGCTATTCCGAGGAGGACACCTAAAGGCGAGCCATAATGGTCTCATCTTCTGCAGGCTCCTCCATTTTTTTTATGTTGTGCTGACACTCGTTCTTTAAATGACGCTATCCGAGGAGGACACCTAAAGGCAAGCCGTAACGGCCTCATCTTCGCAGGCTCCTCACGGTTTTTTTTTTTTTTTACTTTGTGCTGACACTCGTTCTTTAAATGACGCTATCCCGAGGAGGATACCTAAACGCGAGCCGTAAGGGCCTCATCTTCGGCAGGCTCCTCCGGATTTTTTTTTTTTTTTTTTTTTTTTTTTTACGTTGTGCTGACCCTCGTTCTTTAAATGACGCTATCCTGAGGAGGACACCTAAAGGCAAGCCGTAATGGCCTCATCTTTGGCAAGCTCCTCCGATTTTTTTCGCAGTTTTTTCTCGGTTTTTTCCGTTTTTTTTTTACGTTGTGCTGATACTCGTTCTTTAATTGACGCTATTCGAGAGGACACCTAAAGGCGAGCCATAATGTTCATCTTCTGCAGGCTCCTCCTTTTTTTTTTATGTTGTGCTGACCTCGTTCTTTAAATGACGCTATCCGAGGAGGACACCTAAGCAAGCCGTAACGGCCTCATCTTCGGCAGGCTCTCACGTTTTTTTTTTTTTACTTTGTGCTGACACTCGTTCTTTAAATGACGCTATCCCGAGGAGGACACTTAACGCAAGCCGTAAAGGCCTCATCCTCGGCAGGCTCCTCCGGTTTCTTTTTTATTTTACGTTCTGCTGACACTCGTTCTTTAAATGACGCTATCCGAGGAGGACACCTAAGGGCGAGCCGTAATGGCCTCATATTCGGCAGGCTCCTCAGATGTTTTTTTTTTTTTTTTTTTTTTTTTTTTTTTTTTTTTTACGTTGTGCTGACCCTCGTTCTTTAAATGACGCAATCCTGACGGGGTCAGCTAAAGGCAAGGCATAATGGCCTCAACTTTGGCAAGCTCCTCCGATTTTTTTTTCATAGTTTTTTCTCGGTTTTTTCCCCTTTTTTTTTTTAACGTTGTGCTGACACTCGTGCTTTAAATGACGCTATCCCGAGGAGGACACCTAAACGCGAGCCGTAAAGGCCTCATCTTCGGCAGGCTCCTCCGGTTATTTTTTATTATTTTATTTTTTTATGTTGTGCTGACCTTCGTTCTTTAAATGACGCTATCCTGAGGAGGACACCTAAAGGCGAGCCGTAATGGCCTCATCGTTGGGAAGCTCCTTCGGTTTGTTTTTCAAAGTTTTTTTTGCGGTTCCCCCCCTTTTTTTTTTACGTTGTGCTGACACTCGTTCTTTAAATGACGCTACCCCGAGGAGGACACTTAAAGGCGAGCCGTAATGGCCTCATCTTTGGGTAGCTCCTTCGGTTTTTTTTAAACTGTTTTTTTTTTCGGTTTTTTCCCCTTTTTTTTTTTTACGTTGTGCTGACACTCGTTCTTTAAATGACGCTATCCCGAGGAGGACACCTAAATGCGAGCCGTAATGGCCTCATCTTCGGCAGGCTCCTCCGGTTTTTTTTTTATTATTTTATTTTTTTATGTTGTGCTGACCCTCGTTCTTTAAATGACGCTATCCTGAGGAGGACACCAAAAGGCGAGCCGTAATGGCCTCATCGTTGGGAAGCTCCTTCGGTTTGTTTTTCAAAGTATTTTTTGCGGTTCCCCCCCTTTTTTTTTACGTTGTGCTGACACTCGTTCTTTAAATGACGCTACCTCGAGGAGGACACTTAAACACGAGCCGTAATGGCCTTATCTTCGGCAAGATCCTTAGGTGTTTTTTTTTTTTTTTTTTTTATGTTGTGCTGACCCTCGTTTTTTAAATGACGCTATCCTGAGGAGGACACCTAAAGGCAAGCCGTAATGGCCTCATCTTTGGCAAGCTCCTCCGATTTTTTTCACAGTTTTTTCTCGATTTTTTCCTTTTTTTTTTTACGTTGTGCTGATACTCGTTCTTTAAATGACTCTATTCCGAGGAGGACACCTAAAGGCGAGCCATAATGGTGTCATCTTCGGCAGGCTCCTCCGTTTTTTTTTTTATGTTGTGCTTTTCCTCGTTCTTTAAATGACGCTATCCCGAGGAGGACACCTAAATGCAAGCCGTAACGGCCTCATCCTCGGCAGGCTCCTCACGTTTTTTTTTTTTTTTTACGTTGTGCTGACACTCATTCTTTAAATGACGCTATCCCGAGGAGGACACCTAAACGCAGCCGTAAAGGCCTCATTTTCGGCAGGCTCCTCCGGTTTTTTTTTTTTCTACATTGTGCTGACCCTCGTTCTTTAAATGACGCTATCCCGAGGTGGACACCTAAAGGCGAGCTGTAATGGCCTCATCTTTGGTAAGCTCCTTCGGTTTTTTTCCCAGTTTTTTTTTCCGGTTTTTTCCCCCTTTTTTTTTTTACGTTGTGCTGACACTCATTCTTTAAATGACGCTATCCCGAGGAAGACACCTAAATACGAGACGTAATGGCCTCATCTTCGGCATGCTCCTCCGGTTTTTTTTTTATTTTACGTTCTGCTGACTCTCGTTCTTTAAATGACGCTATCTCGAGGAGGACACCTAAGGGCGAGCCATAATGGCCTCATCTTCGGCAGGCTCCTCAGGTGTTTCTTTTTTTTTTTTTTTTTTTTTACGTTGTGCTGACCCTCGTTCTTTAAATGACGCTATCCTGAGGAGGACACCTAAAGGCAAGCCGTAATGGCCTCATCTTTGGCAAGCTCCTCCGATTTTTTTCGCAGTTTTTTCTCGGTTTTTTCCCTTTTTTTTTTTTACGTTGTGCTGATACTCGTTCTTTAAATGACGCTATTCCGAGGAGGACACCTAAAGGCGAGCCATAATGGTCTCATCTTCTGCAGGCTCCTCCGTTTTTTTTTATGTTGTGCTGACCCTCGTTCTTTAAATGACGCTATCCCGAGGAGGACACCTAAAGGCAAGCCGTAACGGCCTCATCTTCGGCAGGCTCCTCACGGTTTTTTTTTTTTTACTTTGTGCTGACACTCGTTCTTTAAATGACGCTATCCCGAGGAGGACACTTAAACGCAAGCCGTAAAGGCCTCATCCTCGGCAGGCTCCTCCGGTTTCTTTTTTATTTTACGTTCTGCTGACACTCGTTCTTTAAATGACGCTATCCCGAGGAGGACACCTAAGGGCGAGCCGTAATGGCCTCATATTCGGCAGGCTCCTCAGATGTTTTTTTTTTTTTTTTTTTTTTTTTTTTTTTTTTTTACGTTGTGCTGATCCTCGTTCTTTAAATGACGCAATCCTGACGGGGTCAGCTAAAGGCAAGGCATAATGGCCTCAACTTTGGCAAGCTCCTCCGATTTTTTTTTCAAGTTTTTTCTCGGTTTTTTCCCCTTTTTTTTTTAACGTTGTGCTGACACTCGTGCTTTAAATGACGCTATCCCGAGGAGGACACCTAAACGCGAGCCGTAAAGGCTCATCTTCGGCAGGCTCCTCCGGTTATTTTTTATTATTTTATTTTTTTATGTTGTGCTGACCTTCGTTCTTTAAATGACGCTATCCTGAGGAGGACACCTAAAGGCGAGCCGTAATGGCCTCATCGTTGGGAAGCTCCTTCGGTTTGTTTTTCAAAGTTTTTTTTGCGGTTCCCCCCCTTTTTTTTTACGTTGTGCTGACACTCGTTCTTTAAATGACGCTACCCCGAGGAGGACACTTAAAGGCGAGCCGTAATGGCCTCATCTTTGGGTAGCTCCTTCGGTTTTTTTTAACTGTTTTTTTTTTCGGTTTTTTCCCCTTTTTTTTTTTTACGTTGTGCTGACACTCGTTCTTTAAATGACGCTATCCCGAGGAGGACACCTAAATGCGAGCCGTAATGGCCTCATCTTCGGCAGGCTCCTCCGGTTTTTTTTTTTATTATTTTATTTTTTTATGTTGTGGTGACCCTCGTTCTTTAAATGACGCTATCCTGAGGAGGACACCAAAAGGCGAGCCGTAATGGCCTCATCGTTGGGAAGCTCCTTCGGTTTGTTTTTCAAAGTTTTTTTGCGGTTCCCCCCCTTTTTTTTTACGTTGTGCTGACACTCGTTCTTTAAATGACGCTACCCGAGGAGGACACTTAAACACGAGCCGTAATGGCCTTATCTTCGGCAGGATCCTTAGGTGTTTTTTTTTTTTTTTTTTACGTTGTGCTGACCCTCGTTTTTTAAATGACGCTATCCTGAGGAGGACACCTAAAGGCAAGCCGTAATGGCCTCATCTTGGCAAGCTCCTCCGATTTTTTTCACAGTTTTTTCTCGATTTTTTCCTTTTTTTTTTTACGTTGTGCTGATACTCGTTCTTTAAATGACGCTATCCCGAGGAGGAACCTAAAGGCGAGCCATAATGGTCTCATCTTCGGCAGGCTCCTCCGTTTTTTTTTTATGTTGTGCTTTCCCTCGTTCTTTAAATGATGCTATCCCGAGGAGGACACCTAAATGCAAGCCGTAATGGCCTCATCTTCGGCAGGCTCCTCACGGTTTTTTTTTTTTTTACGTTGTGCTGACACTCATTCTTTAAAT
The DNA here is from genome assembly GCF_003086295.3 of Arachis hypogaea. Taxonomy (NCBI): domain Eukaryota; kingdom Viridiplantae; phylum Streptophyta; class Magnoliopsida; order Fabales; family Fabaceae; genus Arachis; species Arachis hypogaea. The sequence goes on along the minus strand of NC_092051.1, from coordinate 71,271,569 downwards.
GACGCTATCCCGTGGAGGACACCTAAACGCGAGCCGTAAAGGCCTCATCTTCGGCAGGCTCCTCCGGTTTTTTTTTTCTACGTTGTGCTGACCCTCGATCTTTAAATGACGCTATCCGAGGTGGACACCTAAAGGTGAGCCGTAATGGCCTCATCTTTGGTAAGCTCCTTCGGTTTTTTTTCACAGTTTTTTTTTCCGGTTTTTCCCCCCCCTTTTTTTTTTTACGTTGTGCTGACACTCATTCTTTAAATGACGCTATCCCGAGGAGGACACCTAAACACGAGCCGTAATGGCCTCATCTTCGGCATGCTCCTCCGATTTTTTTTTTTTATTTTACGTTCTACTGACTCTCCTTCTTTAAATGACGCTATCTCGAGGAGGACACCTAAGGGCGAGCCGTAATGGCCTCATCTTCGGCAGGCTCCTCAGGTGTTTCTTTATTTTTTTTTTTTTTTTTACGTTGTGCTACCCTCGTTCTTTAAATGACGCTATCCTGAGGAGGACACCTAAAGGCAAGCCGTAATGGCCTCATCTTTGGCAAGCTCCTCCGATTTTTTTTCGCAGTTTTTTCTCGGTTTTTTCCGTTTTTTTTTTTACGTTGTGCTGATACTCGTTCTTTAATTGACGCTATTCCGAGGAGGACACCTAAAGGCGAGCCATAATGGTCTCATCTTCTGCAGGCTCCTCCGTTTTTTTTTTATGTTGTGCTGACCCTCGTTCTTTAAATGACGCTATCCCGAGGAGGACACCTAAAGGCAAGCCGTAACGGCCTCATCTTCGGCAGGCTCCTCACGGTTTTTTTTTTTTTTACTTTGTGCTGACACTCGTTCTTTAAATGACGCTATCCCGAGGAGGACACTAAACGCAAGCCGTAAAGGCCTCATCCTCGGCAGGCTCCTCCGGTTTCTTTTTTATTTTACGTTCTGCTGACACTCGTTCTTTAAATGACGCTATCCCGAGGAGGACACCTAAGGGCGAGCCGTAATGGCCTCATATTCGCAGGCTCCTCAGGTGTTTTTTTTTTTTTTTTTTTTTTTTTTTTTTTTTTTTTTTTACGTTGTGCTGACCCTCGTTCTTTAAATGACGCAATCCTGACGGGGTCAGCTAAAGGCAAGGCATAATGGCCTCAACTTTGGCAAGCTCCTCCGATTTTTTTTTCACAGTTTTTTCTCGGTTTTTTCCCTTTTTTTTTAACGTTGTGCTGACACTCGGCTTTAAATGACGCTATCCCGAGGAGGACACCTAAACGCGAGCCGTAAAGGCCTCATCTTCGGCAGGCTCCTCCGGTTTTTTTTTATTATTTTATTTTTTTATGTTGTGCTGACCTTCGTTCTTTAAATGACGCTATCCTGAGGAGGACACCTAAAGGCGAGCCGTAATGGCCTCATCGTTGGGAAGCTCCTTCGGTTTGTTTTTCAAAGTTTTTTTTGCGGTTCCCCCCCTTTTTTTTTACGTTGTGCTGACACTCGTTCTTTAAATGACGCTACCCCGAGGAGGACACTTAAAGGCGAGCCGTAATGGCCTCATCTTTGGGTAGCTCCTTCGGTTTTTTTTTAACTGTTTTTTTTTTCGGTTTTTTCCCCCTTTTTTTTTTTACGTTGTGCTGACACTCGTTCTTTAAATGACGCTATCCCGAGGAGGACACCTAAATGCGAGCCGTAATGGCCTCATCTTCGGCAGGCTCCTCCGGTTTTTTTTTTATTATTTTATTTTTTTATGTTGTGCTGACCCTCGTTCTTTAAATGACGCTATCCTGAGGAGGACACCAAAAGGCGAGCCGTAATGGCCTCATCGTTGGGAAGCTCCTTCGGTTTGTTTTTCAAAGTTTTTTTGCGGTTCCCCCCCTTTTTTTTTACGTTGTGCTAACACTCGTTCTTTAAATGACGCTACCCGAGGAGGACACTTAAACACGAGCCGTAATGGCCTTATCTTCGGCAGATCCTTAGGTGTTTTTTTTTTTTTTTTACGTTGTGCTGACCCTCGTTTTTTAAATGACGCTATCTGAGGAGGACACCTAAAGGCAAGCCGTAATGGCCTCATCTTTGGCAAGCTCCTCCGATTTTTTTCACAGTTTTTTCTCGATTTTTTCCTTTTTTTTTACGTTGTGCTGATACTCGTTCTTTAAATGACGCTATTCCGAGGAGGACACCTAAAGGCGAGCCATAATGGTCTCATCTTCGGCAGGCTCCTCCGTTTTTTTTTATGTTGTGCTTTCCTCGTTCTTTAAATGATGCTATCCCGAGGAGGACACCTAAATGCAAGCCGTAATGGCCTCATCTCGGCAGGCTCCTCACGGTTTTTTTTTTTTTTTTACGTTGTGCTGACACTCATTCTTTAAATGACGCTATCCCGAGGAGGACACCTAAACGCGAGCCGTAAAGGCCTCATCTTCGGCAGGCTCCTCCGGTTTTTTTTTTTCTACGTTGTGCTGACCCTCGTTCTTTAAATGACGCTATCCCGAGGTGGACACCTAAAGGTGAGCCGTAATGGCCTCATCTTTGGTAAGCTCCTTCGGTTTTTTTTCACAGTTTTTTTTTCCGGTTTTTCCCCCCTTTTTTTTTTTACGTTGTGCTGACACTCATTCTTTAAATGACGCTATCCCGAGGAGGACACCTAAACACGAGCCGTAATGGCCTCATCTTCGGCATGCTCCTCCGATTTTTTTTTTTTATTTTACGTTCTACTGACTCTCCTTCTTTAAATGACGCTATCTCGAGGAGGACACCTAAGGGCGAGCCGTAATGGCCTCATCTTCGGCAGGCTCCTCAGGTGTTTCTTTTTTTTTTTTTTTTTTTTTTACGTTGTGCTGACCCTCGTTCTTTAAATGACGCTATCCTGAGGAGGACACCTAAAGGCAAGCCGTAATGGCCTCATCTTTGGCAAGCTCCTCCGATTTTTTTTCGCAGTTTTTTCTCGGTTTTTTCCGTTTTTTTTTTTACGTTGTGCTGATACTCGTTCTTTAATTGACGCTATTCCGAGGAGGACACCTAAAGGCGAGCCATAATGGTCTCATCTTCTGCAGGCTCCTCCGTTTTTTTTTATGTTGTGCTGACCCTCGTTCTTTAAATGACGCTATCCCGAGGAGGACACCTAAAGGCAAGCCGTAACGGCCTCATCTTCGGCAGGCTCCTCACGGTTTTTTTTTTTTTACTTTGTGCTGACACTCGTTCTTTAAATGACTCTATCCCGAGGAGGACACCTAAACGCAAGCCGTAAAGGCCTCATCCTCGGCAGGCTCCTCCGGTTTCTTTTTTATTTTACGTTCTGCTGACACTCGTTCTTTAAATGACGCTATCCCGAGGAGGACACCTAAGGGCGAGCCGTAATGGCCTCATATTCGGCAGGCTCCTCAGGTGTTTTTTTTTTTTTTTTTTTTTTTTTTTTTTTTTTTTTTTTTTTTTTTTTTACGTTGTGCTGACCCTCGTTCTTTAAAAGACGCAATCCTGACGGGGTCAGCTAAAGGCAAGGCATAATGGCCTCAACTTTGGCAAGCTCCTCCGATTTTTTTTTCACAGTTTTTTCTCGGTTTTTTCCCCTTTTTTTTTTAACGTTGTGCTGACACTCGTGCTTTAAATGACGCTATCCCGAGGAGGACACCTAAACGCGAGCCGTAAAGGCCTCATCTTCGGCAGGCTCCTCCGGTTTTTTTTATTATTTTATTTTTTATGTTGTGCTGACCTTCGTTCTTTAAATGACGCTATCCTGAGGAGGACACCTAAAGGCGAGCCGTAATGGCCTCATCGTTGGGAAGCTCCTTCGGTTTGTTTTTCAAAGTTTTTTTTGCGGTTCCCCCCCTTTTTTTTTACGTTGTGCTGACACTCGTTCTTTAAATGACGCTACCCCGAGGAGGACACTTAAAGGCGAGCCGTAATGGCCTCATCTTTGGGTAGCTCCTTCGGTTTTTTTTTAACTATTTTTTTTTTCGGTTTTTTCCCCTTTTTTTTTTTACGTTGTGCTGACACTCGTTCTTTAAATGACGCTATCCCGAGGAGGACACCTAAATGCGAGCCGTAATGGCCTCATCTTCGGCAGGCTCCTCCGGTTTTTTTTATTATTTTATTTTTTTATGTTGTGCTGACCCTCGTTCTTTAAATGACGCTATCCTGAGGAGGACACCAAAAGGCGAGCCGTAATGGCCTCATCGTTGGGAAGCTCCTTCGGTTTGTTTTTCAAAGTTTTTTTTGCGGTTCCCCCCCCTTTTTTTTTACGTTGTGCTGACACTCGTTCTTTAAATGACGCTACCCCGAGGAGGACACTTAAACACGAGCCGTAATGGCCTCATCTTCGGCAGGATCCTTAGGTGTTTTTTTTTTTTTTTTTTTTTACGTTGTGCTGACCCTCGTTTTTTAAATGACGCTATCCTGAGGAGGACACCTAAAGGCAAGCCGTAATGGCCTCATCTTTGGCAAGCTCCTCCGATTTTTTTCACAGTTTTTTCTCGATTTTTTCCCTTTTTTTTTTACGTTGTGCTGATACTCGTTCTTTAAATGACGCTATCCCGAGGAGGACACCTAAAGGCGAGCCATAATGGTCTCATCTTCGGCAGGCTCCTCCGTTTTTTTTTATGTTGTGCTTTCCCTCGTTCTTTAAATGACGCTATCCCGAGGAGGACACCTAAATGCAAGCCGTAATGGCCTCATCTTCGGCAGGCTCCTCACGGTTTTTTTTTTTTTTACGTTGTGCTGACACTCATTCTTTAAATGACGCTATCCCGAGGAGGACACCTAAACGCGAGCCGTAAAGGCCTCATCTTCGGCAGGCTCCTCCGGTTTTTTTTTTTCTACGTTGTGCTGACCCTCGTTCTTTAAATGACGCTATCCCGAGGTGGACACCTAAAGGTGAGCCGTAATGGCCTCATCTTTGGTAAGCTCCTTCGGTTTTTTTTCACAGTTTTTTTTTCCGGTTTTTCCCCCCCCCCTTTTTTTTTTTTTTTTTACGTTGTGCTGACACTCATTCTTTAAATGACGCTATCCCGAGGAGGACACCTAAACACGAGCCGTAATGGCCTCATCTTCGGCATGCTCCTCCGGTTTTTTTTTTTTTTTTTTTACGTTCTACTGACTCTCCTTCTTTAAATGACGCTATCTCGAGGAGGACACCTAAGGGCGAGCCGTAATGGCCTCATCTTCGGCAGGCTCCTCAGGTGTTTCTTTTTTTTTTTCTTTTTTTTTTTTTACGTTGTGCTAACCCTCGTTCTTTAAATGACGCTATCCTGAGGAGGACACCTAAAGGCAAGCCGTAATGGCCTCATCTTTGGCAAGCTCCTCCGATTTTTTTTCGCAGTTTTTTCTCGGTTTTTTCCGTTTTTTTTTTACGTTGTGCTGATACTCGTTCTTTAATTGACGCTATTCCGAGGAGGACACCTAAAGGCGAGCCATAATGGTCTCATCTTCTGCAGGCTCCTCCGTTTTTTTTTATGTTGTGCTGACCCTCGTTCTTTAAATGACGCTATCCCGAGGAGGACACCTAAAGGCAAGCCGTAACGGCCTCATCTTCGGCAGGCTCCTCACGGTTTTTTTTTTTTACTTTGTGCTGACACTCGTTCTTTAAATGACTCTATCCCGAGGAGGACACCTAAACGCAAGCCGTAAAGGCCTCATCCTCGGCAGGCTCCTCCGGTTTCTTTTTTATTTTACGTTCTGCTGACACTCGTTCTTTAAATGACGCTATCCCGAGGAGGACACCTAAGGGCGAGCCGTAATGGCCTCATATTCGGCAGGCTCCTCAGGTGTTTTTTTTTTTTTTTTTTTTTTTTTTTTTACGTTGTGCTGACCCTCGTTCTTTAAATGACGCAATCCTGACGGGGTCAGCTAAAGGCAAGGCATAATGGCCTCAACTTTGGCAAGCTCCTCCGATTTTTTTTTTCACAGTTTTTTCTCGGTTTTTCCCCTTTTTTTTTTAACGTTGTGCTGACACTCGTGCTTTAAATGACGCTATCCCGAGGAGGACACCTAAACGCGAGCCGTAAAGGCCTCATCTTCGGCAGGCTCCTCCGGTTTTTTTTTATTATTTTATTTTTTTATGTTGTGCTGACCTTCGTTCTTTAAATGACGCTATCCTGAGGAGGACACCTAAAGGCGAGCCGTAATGGCCTCATCGTTGGGAAGCTCCTTCGGTTTGTTTTTCAAAGTTTTTTTTGCGGTTCCCCCCCTTTTTTTTTACGTTGTGCTGACACTCGTTCTTTAAATGACGCTACCCCGAGGAGGACACTTAAAGGCGAGCCGTAATGGCCTCATCTTTGGGTAGCTCCTTCGGTTTTTTTTTAACTATTTTTTTTTTCGGTTTTTTCCCCTTTTTTTTTTTACGTTGTGCTGACACTCGTTCTTTAAATGACGCTATCCCGAGGAGGACACCTAAATGCGAGCCGTAATGGCCTCATCTTCGGCAGGCTACTCCGGTTTTTTTTTATTATTTTATTTTTTTATGTTGTGCTGACCCTCGTTCTTTAAATGACGCTATCCTGAGGAGGACACCAAAAGGCGAGCCGTAATGGCCTCATCGTTGGGAAGCTCCTTCGGTTTGTTTTTCAAAGTTTTTTTTGCGGTTCCCCCCCCTTTTTTTTTACGTTGTGCTGACACTCGTTCTTTAAATGACGCTACCCCGAGGAGGACACTTAAACACGAGCCGTAATGGCCTCATCTTCGGCAGGATCCTTAGGTGTTTTTTTTTTTTTTTTTTTTTACGTTGTGCTGACCCTCGTTTTTTAAATGACGCTATCCTGAGGAGGACACCTAAAGGCAAGCCGTAATGGCCTCATCTTTGGCAAGCTCCTCCGATTTTTTTCACAGTTTTTTCTCGATTTTTTCCCTTTTTTTTTTACGTTGTGCTGATACTCGTTCTTTAAATGACGCTATCCCGAGGAGGACACCTAAAGGCGAGCCATAATGGTCTCATCTTCGGCAGGCTCCTCCGTTTTTTTTTATGTTGTGCTTTCCCTCGTTCTTTAAATGACGCTATCCCGAGGAGGACACCTAAATGCAAGCCGTAATGGCCTCATCTTCGGCAGGCTCCTCACGGTTTTTTTTTTTTTTACGTTGTGCTGACACTCATTCTTTAAATGACGCTATCCCGAGGAGGACACCTAAACGCGAGCCGTAAAGGCCTCATCTTCGGCAGGCTCCTCCGGTTTTTTTTTTTCTACGTTGTGCTGACCCTCGTTCTTTAAATGACGCTATCCCGAGGTGGACACCTAAAGGTGAGCCGTAATGGCCTCATCTTTGGTAAGCTCCTTCGGTTTTTTTTCACAGTTTTTTTTTCCGGTTTTTCCCCCCCCCCTTTTTTTTTTTTTTTACGTTGTGCTGACACTCATTCTTTAAATGACGCTATCCCGAGGAGGACACCTAAACACGAGCCGTAATGGCCTCATCTTCGGCATGCTCCTCCGGTTTTTTTTTTTTTTTTTTTACGTTCTACTGACTCTCCTTCTTTAAATGACGCTATCTCGAGGAGGACACCTAAGGGCGAGCCGTAATGGCCTCATCTTCGGCAGGCTCCTCAGGTGTTTCTTTTTTTTTTTCTTTTTTTTTTTTACGTTGTGCTAACCCTCGTTCTTTAAATGACGCTATCCTGAGGAGGACACCTAAAGGCAAGCCGTAATGGCCTCATCTTTGGCAAGCTCCTCCGATTTTTTTTCGCAGTTTTTTCTCGGTTTTTTCCGTTTTTTTTTTACGTTGTGCTGATACTCGTTCTTTAATTGACGCTATTCCGAGGAGGACACCTAAAGGCGAGCCATAATGGTCTCATCTTCTGCAGGCTCCTCCGTTTTTTTTTTATGTTGTGCTGACCCTCGTTCTTTAAATGACGCTATCCCGAGGAGGACACCTAAAGGCAAGCCGTAACGGCCTCATCTTCGGCAGGCTCCTCACGGTTTTTTTTTTTTTACTTTGTGCTGACACTCGTTCTTTAAATGACGCTATCCCGAGGAGGACACCTAAACGCAAGCCGTAAAGGCCTCATCCTCGGCAGGCTCCTCCGGTTTCTTTTTATTTTACGTTCTGCTGACACTCGTTCTTTAAATGACGCTATCCCGAGGAGGACACCTAAGGGCGAGCCGTAATGGCCTCATATTCAGCAGGCTCCTCAGGTGTTTTTTTTTTTTTTTTTTTTTTTTTTTTTTTTTTTTTTTTTTTACGTTGTGCTGACCCTCGTTCTTTAAATGACGCAATCCTGACGGGGTCAGCTAAAGGCAAGGCATAATGGCCTCAACTTTGGCACGCTCCTCCGATTTTTTTTTTCACAGTTTTTTCTTGGTTTTTTCGCCTTTTTTTTTAACGTTGTGCTGACACTCGTGCTTTAAATGACGCTATCCCGAGGAGGACACCTAAACGCGAGCCGTAAAGGCCTCATCTTCGGCAGGCTCCTCCAGTTTTTTTTTATTATTTTATTTTTTTATGTTGTGCTGACCTTCGTTCTTTAAATGACGCTATCCTGAGGAGGACACCTAAAGGCGAGCCGTAATGGCCTCATCGTTGGGAAGCTCCTTCGGTTTTTTTTTCAAAGTTTTTTTTGCGGTTCCCCCCCTTTTTTTTTACGTTGTGCTGACACTCGTTCTTTAAATGACGCTACCCCGAGGAGGACACTTAAAGGCGAGCCGTAATGGCCTCATCTTTGGGTAGCTCCTTCGGTTTTTTTTTAACTGTTTTTTTTTTCGGTTTTTTCCCCTTTTTTTTTTTACGTTGTGCTGACACTCGTTCTTTAAATGACGCTATCCCGAGGAGGACACCTAAATGCGAGCCGTAATGGCCTCATCTTCGGCAGGCTCCTCCGGTTTTTTTTTTATTATTTTATTTTTTTATGTTGTGCTGACCCTCGTTCTTTAAATGACGCTATCCTGAGGAGGACACCAAAAGGCGAGCCGTAATGGCCTCATCGTTGGGAAGCTCCTTCGGTTTGTTTTTCAAAGTTTTTTTGCGGTTCCCCCCCTTTTTTTTACGTTGTGCTGACACTCGTTCTTTAAATGACGCTACCCGAGGAGGACACTTAAACACGAGCCGTAATGGCCTCATCTTCGGCAGGATCCTTAGGTGTTTTTTTTTTTTTTTTTTTTTTTTTTTACGTTGTGCTGACCCTCGTTTTTTAAATGACGCTATCCTGAGGAGGACACCTAAAGGCAAGCCGTAATGGCCTCATCTTTGGCAAGCTCCTCCGATTTTTTTCACAGTTTTTTCTCGATTTTTTCCCTTTTTTTTTTACGTTGTGCTGATACTCGTTCTTTAAATGACGCTATCCCGAGGAGGACACCTAAAGGCGAGCCATAATGGTCTCATCTTCGGCAGGCTCCTCCGTTTTTTTTTTATGTTGTGCCTTCCCTCGTTCTTTAAATGACGCTATCCCGAGGAGGACACCTAAATGCAAGTCGTAACGGCCTCATCCTCGGCAGGCTCCTCACGGTTTTTTTTTTTTTTTTTACGTTGTGCTGACACTCATTCTTTAAATGACGCTATCCCGAGGAGGACACCTAAATGCGAGCCGTAAAGGCCTCATTTTCGGCAGGCTCCTCCGGTTTTTTTTTTTCTACATTGTGCTGACCCTCGTTCTTTAAATGACGCTATCCCGTGGTGGACACCTAAAGGCGAGCCGTAATGGCCTCATCTTTGGTAAGCTCCTTCGGTTTTTTTTCACAGTTTTTTTTCCTGTTTTTTCCCCCTTTTTTTTTTTTTTACGTTGTGCTGACACTCATTCTTTAAATGACGCTATCCCGAGGAGGACACCTAAATACGAGACGTAATGGCCTCATCTTCGGCATGCTCCTCCGGTTTTTTTTTTTTTTATTTTACGTTCTGCTGACTCTCGTTCTTTAAATGACGCTATCTCGAGGAGGACACCTAAGGGCGAGCCGTAATGGCCTCATCTTCGGCAGGCTCCTCAGGTGTTTCTTTTTTTTTTTTTTTTACGTTGTGCTGACCCTCGTTCTTTAAATGACGCTATCCTGAGGAGGACACCTAAAGGCAAGCCGTAATGGCCTCATCTTTGGCAAGCTCCTCCAATTTTTTTTCACAGTTTTTTCTCGATTTTTTTCCTTTTTTTTTACGTTGTGCTGATACTCGTTCTTTAAATGACGCTATCCCAAGGAGGACACCTAAAGGCGAGCCGTAACGGCCTCATCTTCGGCATGCTCTTCACGGTTTTTTTTTTTTTTTTTACGTTGTGCTGACACTCGTTCTTTAAATGACGCTATCCCAAGGAGGATACCTAAAGGCGAGCCGTAATGGCCTCATCTTTGGGAAGCTCCTTCGGTTATTTTTCAAAGTTTTTTTTCCGGTTTTTTCTTCTTTTTTTTTACGTTGTGCTGACACTCATTCTTTAAATGACGCTATCCCGAGGAGGACCCCTAAACACGAGCCGTAATGGCCTCATCTTCGGCAGGCTCCTCCATTTTTTTTATTTTATGTTGTGCTGACCCTCGTTCTTTAAATGACGCTATCCTGAGGGGGACACCTAAAGGCAAGCCATAATGGCCTCATCTTTGGCAAGCTCCTCCGATTTTTTTTCACATTTTTTTCTCAATTTTTTCTCTTTTTTTTTATACGTTGTGCTGACACTCGTTCTTTAAATGACGCTATCCCGAGGAGGACACCTAAACGCGAGCCGTAAAGGCCTCATCTTCGGCAGGCTCCTCCGGTTTTTTTTTTATTTTATTTTTTTTACGTTGTGCTGACCCTCGTTCTTTAAATGACGCTATCCTGAGGAGGACACCTAAAGGCGAGCCGTAATGGCCTCATCTTTGGGAAGCTCCTTCGGTTTTTTTCAAAGTTTTTTTTGCGGTTCCCCCCCCCTTTTTTTTTACGTTGTGCTGACACTCGTTCTTTAAATGACGCTACCCCGAGGAGGACACTTAAACACGAGCCGTAATGGCCTCATCTTCGACAGGCTCCTCCGGTTTTTTTTTTTATTTTACGTTCTGCTGACACTTGATGTGGGGAAAATGATCCGACACAAAACTCACCGGCAAGTGCACCGGGTCGTATCAAGTAATAATAACTCACGGGAGTGAGGTCGATCCCACAGGGATTGAAGGATTGAGCAATTTTAGTTTAGTGGTTGATTTAGTCAAGCGAATCGAGATTTGGTTGAGAGATTTGTGATTTGCAGAATTTAAATTGCATGAAATTAAAGAGAACTGAAATTTAAAGTGCTGAATCTTAAAGAGCAAGAAATTAAAGAGCCGAAGCTTAGAACGCAAGAAATGTAAATTGCAGAATCTTAGAGTGCAAGAAATGTAAATGGCTTGAATTGTAAAGGGAATTGGGAATTGGATTTACAGAAATTAAACAAGGAAAAGTAAAATTTAACACACAGAAGAGTAGAAGATGGCTTGGATTGAACCGGATCTAAAACGGAAATGTAAATGAACATGAAAAGCGTTAAACAGAGAAAGTAAAATGATAATTCAGATCTCAGGACCCAAGAGACTAGATAACCAAGTCTAGATCTCAATGCCTTCCTAGATCCAACAAGAGCAATTGCAAAGGAAATGTAAATTACAGAGAAAGTAGATGAAGAAGCAAGTAACAGAAATGGAAATTCAATTATGCAGTAAAATTAAACAGAGAGATCTTAGGATGAGATTGAAACAGAATTCCTTCAATTCTCCACCCAAGATCCGAAGCAAGAAAAGTAAAGAGTGCTCAAGCAAGAACAAGGAAGAAGAGAGATCAATTTTCCTTCCCAATTCTCGTGAATTCTAGAACAACAATGCCAAAATGTAAAAGTGAGCTCTCTACAAACTACCAAATTAAAACCGAAAAGAAAAGCCCCTCTAGAAACTTAAATCCTAATCTATTTATACACTTTCTTCAAATGGTCTTCAAGCCTTCAATTGGGCCTTTGCTCTTGATGGAATTGGGTTGATAGAGGCCTTGGTTGATTTCTCTTGGAGTTTGGAGAAGAACCGAAGTGAACCGGGTTTGGAATCATGTAAGCTTGAGTAAAAGTTTGAGGCAAACTTTTACTCAAACTTTTCATATCAGCCACCCCATCCTTGCTGCTACCAACGTTTGAGCCAAAGTTTGGGGTTAAACTTTTGCTCAAACGTTGGCTTCCCCCTTGCACACTCATGGCGCCAACGTTTGCCAAAAAGTTTGAGGCAAACGTTGGCGCAAACTTTTGCTCTCCAGGGTGTGTTGTTCATGGCGCCAACGTTTGCCAAAAAGTTTGAGGCAAACGTTGGCGCAAACTTTTGCTCTCCAGGGTGTTGATTTGTGATGCCAACATTTTCCAAAAAGTTTGAGGCAAACGTTGGCTCAAGCTTTTCTCCCAAAAGTTTGCCAAAAAGTTTGAGGCAAACTTTTGCTCAAGCTTTTGGCCCAAAAGTTTGTGCAAAAGTTTGAGGTAAACTTTTGGTCAAGCTTTTTGCTCCCTGGTTCGTTTTCACTTATTCCAAAAGTTTGAGCTAAAGTTTGAGGCAAACTTTTGCTCAAACTTTTTGTCCTCTCTTCCTCCTAGCCATTCCTTCTTGCTTCAACCTTTCTCCAAGCTTTCTTCACCTATCATTAATCAACCAAACACATCAAAGCTATGCTCAAAATCATGAGTTTGTCATTCTTTCATAATATGTGGCAATTATAGCATAAATCCTCATGAAATTGCATTAATTCATCTATGGTTGATTAAATCAAAGGAAGCATGAAAATCTACCCAATTGGCTTGCTTATGGCTCAAGAAAGTGCATAATTCAATTGAAAACAAAAGAAAAAGGCTAGTGAAACTAGGCTAAGATGACTTGCCATCACAACACCAAACTTAAAGCTTGCTTGTCCCCAAGCAAGAAATGAATTATGCTCAAAGGTTCTTTCAATCAGAATGGATTTGAAAAATTACATGTACTATCCTGTGAGTGAAGTGATCAAGTGACAGTGGGGTGAACTCTAAATCATGTGCTCATGCAAGGGCCTCAGTGCTTACTAGTCCCTACATCTTGGGAGTCTTAGGTCTTAGGACTTTCATCCAAATGGTATCATAGAGATCTCTTTATATGTAATCACCTTGAAGCAGCTTATAGTTTCTTTGCTTTGGCCTTGACTCTAAGTGTCATGTCTCAAAGCGGCTCTTTAGGTAAGCTTTCAATCAATACTCCTAAACCAGTTGGTTTTAAGGTATTAGGTGTTAAAGCACCCCTAAGGATTTACTTGCTCAAGCCTCTTTCTTTGACACAATTCGACCACAAGCATTTACTAGGATAACAACTCTTTGAGTTTTTGTTTCTTCTTTCTTTTTTGCCTAGTAATTGATGCTCAGAGCCTTGGGCCATGTTCTTTTTGTTTTTGTATTTTCTTTATTTTCTTTTGTTTTGTTTGCTGCTTTTTAGATCATTAAATTTTTGAGAATCTCCAAAATACTTCTTTGAACTTCATGTCCTGCCTATGAGCTCCCATGCAAGTTTTCATAAGCATGCAACCTCAATACATTATCATACAACTAGAACCGCCACTTCTCTTAATCTTTTGCTTGCCTCAAAATTGTTTAATTCCTCAATCCTTCTTTTCAAAGAACTTTCATGTGATGCATTTTTGAAGTATTGAGTGCAAACAAGTGTGAAAAGTGTAGTGTTGTGACTGATCAAGCATCTTAATTATTGAATTACAGAAAAACTATACTATGCAGACAAGCAGGGGTATTATATCACTTTCAATCGTAGCAGTATCTGATATAAAACAATCACTGAACAATACAACCTTTTGGAATCTACTTGCTGTCCTCCTCCTCATCATCCTCATTGCTGGTTTTAGCATTCCTCTTTCATTTCTTTGGGTGATGATGCTTAATCCTTCCAAAAGCTTGTATGACACTCTGCAATGATATTGAAAGTTTCTTGTTCCCCAAGCACTTGAAAAATGGTTAGCATGCATGATTTATTTGTGGGCTTTTGTACTTACTTTGGTGTGGGAACACCAAACTTAGTACCTTGCCAATGGTTCTTGTTCATCAAACTAACCAGATGTGAAATTCTTTTTCTTTTTCAAAAGTGACAAAACTGGAAACTTAGGAAACGGCAGCATAGTTAACCAGTTTATCTAAATGCTTGAAGCTAGCATTATGCAGAAAGTGAGAATGTGTTTTATGATGGGATTTTGGTGGAACACCAAACTTAGAATCCTTCATTCTTCCTTATATTGTTTTGGTGTGCAACACCAAACTTAGCTTCTTGCAATATAGATAAAACTAATTAACCTTTTTATTAAAATAGCTATGAAAAGAAAACTACCTCAGGTTGGGTTGCCTCCCAACAAGCGCTCTTTTATTGTCATTAGCTTGACATCCTTCATCCTCTGATTATGGAAGTTGAGGCTTCTGTTGCCTTTGGTTTCCTCCTAAGTGAGGTTTTACTTTGTGATGTTCATCCTTTAGTGAGAAAGGAAATAACAAGAGCTTATAGGTATCATGATTTATACTATCGAGATTGACAGCACCACAAGTCCTCAGAAAAAGGGATAGGTGCTGTTTAGGATCCTCCAATGGATTTCCACCATAGGAATAATTGTTCTTGATTAGTGTAATGAGTTGCGGCTTCATGTTGTGGTGTTCTTCTTTCTCAGAAACTCCTTCTTCAATGATATCCTTCCCTCTGGCCTCTCTTCTTTCCTGTGACATATAAATCAACAAACGGAACACACAGTGGTATTCTTGAAGATTGAGTGTAGCCAGTTGAGACAAAACTTCAAACAGTTAGTGTGTTAGTCAAAAATTTGAGAAACAGAAAATAAAAATGCTAGATCTAGATCACCACCTCACTTAATCATTGTCAATCTAATCAATCACCGGCAACGGCGCCAAAAACTTGATGTGCGGAAAACGATCCGACACAAAACTCACCGGCAAGTGCACCGGGTCGCATCAAGTAATAATAACTCACGGGAGTGAGGTCGATCCCACAGGGATTGAAGGATTGAGCAATTTTAGTTTAGTGGTTGATTTAGTCAAGCGAATCGAGATTTGGTTGAGAGATTTGTGATTTGCAGAATTTAAATTGCATGAAATTAAAGAGAACTGAAATTTAAAGTGCTGAATCTTAAAGAGCAAGAAATTAAAGAGCAGAAGCTTAGAACGCAAGAAATGTAAATTGCAGAATCTTAGAGTGCAAGAAATGTAAATGGATTGAATTGTAAAGGGAATTGGGAATTGGATTTACAGAAATTAAACAAGGAAAAGTAAAATTTAACACACAGAAGAGTAGAAGATGGCTTGGATTGAACCGGATCTAAAACGGAAATGTAAATGAACATGAAAAGCGTTAAACAGAGAAAGTAAAATGATAATTCAGATCTCAGGGCCCAAGAGACTAGATAACCAAGTTTAGATCTCAATGCCTTCCTAGATCCAACAAGAGCAATTGCAAAGGAAATGTAAATTGCAGAGAAAGTAGATGAAGAAGCAAGTAACAGAAATGGAAATTCAATTATGCAGTAAAATTAAACAGAGAGATCTCAGGATGAGATTGAAACAGAATTCCTTCAATTCTCCACCTAAGATCCGAAGCAAGAAAAGTAAAGAGTGCTCAAGCAAGAACAAGGAAGAAGAGAGATCAATTCTCCTCCCCAATTCTCGTGAATTCTAGAACAACAATGCCAAAATGTAAAAGTGAGCTCTCTACAAACTACCAAATTAAAACCGAAAAGAAAAGCCCCCCTAGAAACTTAAATCCTAATCTATTTATACACTTTCTTCAAATGGTCTTCAAGCCTTCAATTGGGCCTTTGCTCTTGATGGAATTGGGTTGATAGAGGCCTTGGTTGATTGCTCTTAGAGTTTGGAGAAGAACTGAAGTGAACCGGGTTTGGAATCATGTAAGCTTGAGTAAAAGTTTGAGTAAAAGTTTGAGGCAAACTTTTACTCAAACTTTTCATATCAGCCACCCCATCCTTGCAGCTACCAACGTTTGAGCCAAAGTTTGGGGTCAAACTTTTGCTCAAACGTTGGCTTCCCCCTTGCACACTCATGGCGCCAACGTTTGCCAAAAAGTTTGAGGCAAATGTTGGTGCAAACTTTTGCTCTCCAGGGTGTGTTGTTCATGGCGCCAACGTTTGCCAAAAAGTTTGAGGCAAACGTTGGCGCAAACTTTTGCTCTCCAGGGTGTTGATTTGTGATGCCAACGTTTGCCAAAAAGTTTGAGGCAAACGTTGGCTCAAGCTTTTCTCCCAAAAGTTTGCCAAAAAGTTTGAGGCAAACTTTTTCTCAAGCTTTTTGCCCAAAAGTTTGTGCAAAAGTTTGAGGCAAACTTTTGGTCAAGCTTTTTGCTCCCTGGTTCGTTTTCACTTATTCCAAAAGTTTGAGCTAAAGTTTGAGGCAAACTTTTGCTCAAACTTTTTGTCCTCTCTTCCTCCTAGCCATTCCTTCTTGCTTCAACCTTTCTCCAAGCTTTCTTCACCTATCATTAATCAACCAAACACATCAAAGCTATGCTCAAAATCATGAGTTTGTCATTCTTTCATAATATGTGGCAATTATAGCGTAAATCGTCATGAAATTGCATTAATTCATCTATGGTCGATTAAATCAAAGGAAGCATGAAAATCTACCCAATTGGCTTGCTTATGGCTCAAGAAAGTGCATAATTTAATTGAAAACAAAAGAAAAAGGCTAGTGAAACTAGGCTAAGATGACTTGTCATCAACATTCGTTCTTTAAATGACGCTATCTCGAGAAGGACACCTACGGGCGAGCCGTAATGGCCTTATCTTCGGCAGGATCCTCAGGTGTTTTTTTTTTTTTTTTTTTTTTTTTTTTTTTTTTTATACGTTGTGCTGACCCTCGTTCTTTAAATGACGCTATCCTGAGGAGGACACCTAAAGGCAAGCCGTAATGGCCTCATCTTTGGCAAGCTCCTCCGATTTTTTTTTCACAGTTTTTTTTCGGTTTTTTCCCTTTTTTTTTTACGTTGTGCTGAAACTCGTTCTTTAAATGCGCTATCCCGAGGAGGACACCTAAAGGCGAGCCATAATGGTCTCATCTTCGGCAGGCTCCTCCGTTTTTTTTTTTTTTTATGTTGTGCTGACCCTCCTTCTTTAAATGACGCTATCCCGAGGAGGACACCTAAATGCGAGCCGTAACGGCCTCATCTTCGGCAGGCTCCTCACGGTTTTTTTTTTTTTTACGTTGTGCTGACACTCATTCTTTAAATGACGCTATCCCGAGGAGGACACCTAAACACGAGCCGTAAAGGCCTCATCTTCGGCAGGCTCCTCCGGCTTTTTTTTTTTTTTTTTTTTTTTTTTTTTTTTTTTTTTTTTTTTTACGTTGTGCTGACCTTGGTTCTTTAAATGACGCTATCCCGAGGAGGACACATAAAGGCGAGCCGTAATGGCCTCATCTTTGGTAAGCTCCTTCGATTTTTTTTCATAGTTTTTTTTTCCGGATTTTTTCCCTTTTTTTTTTTACGTTGTGCTGACACTCGTTCTTTAAATGACGCTATCCCGAGGAGGACACTTAAACACGAGCCGTAATAGCCTCATCTTTGGCAGGCTCCTCCGGTTTTTTTTTTTATTTTACGTTCTGCTGACACTCGTTCTTTAAATGACGCTATCCCGAGGAGGACACCTACGGGCGAGCCGTAATGGCCTCATCTTCGGCAGGCTCCTCAGGTGTTTTTTTTTTTTTTTTTTTTTTACGTTGTGCTGACCCTTGTTCTTTAAATGACGCTATCCTGAGGAGGACACCTAAACGCAAGCCGTAATGGCCTCATCTTTGGCAAGCTCCTCCGATTTTTTTTTCACAGTTTTTTCTCTGTTTTTTCCCTTTTTTTTATGTTGTGCTGATACTCGTTCTTTAAATGACGCTATCCCAATGAGGACACCTAAAGGTGAGCCATAATGGTCTCATCTTCGGCAGGCTCCTCCGTTTTTTTTAATGCTGTGCTGACAATCGTTCTTTAAATGACGCTATCCCGAGGAGGACACCTAAAGGCGAGCCGTAACGGCCTCATCTTCGGTAGGCTCCTCACGGTTTTTTTTTTTTTTTTTACGTTGTGCTGACCCTCGTTCTTTAAATGACGCTATCCCGAGGAGGACACCTAAAGGCGAGCCGTAATGACCTCATCTTTGGGAAGCTCCTTCGGTTTTTTTTCACTGTTTTTTTTCGGTTTTTTCCGCTTTTTTTTTTTACGATGTGCTGACACTCGTTCTTTAAATGACGCTTTCCCGAGGAGGACACCTAAACACGAGCCATAATGGCCTCATCTTCGGCAGGCTCCTCCTTTTTTTTTTTATTTTATGTTCTGCTGACACTCGTTCTTTAAATGACGCTATCCCGAGGAGGACACCTAAGGGCGAGCCATAATGGCCTCATATTCGGCAGGCTCCTCAGGTGTTTTTTTTTTTTTTTTTTTTTTTTTTTTTTTTTACGTTGTGCTGACCCTCGTTCTTTAAATGGCGCTATTCTGAGGGGGACACCTAAAGGCAAGCCGTAATGGCCTCATCTTTGGCAAGCTCCTCCGATTTTTTTTCACAGTTTTTTCTCGGTTTTTTCCCTTTTTTTTTTTACGTTGTGCTGACACTCGTTCTTTAAATAACGCTATCCCGAGGAGGACACCTAAACGCGAGCCGTAGAGGCCTCATCTTCGGCAGGCTCCTCCGGTTTTTTTTTTTTTTTTTTTTTTTTTTTTTTTTTTTTTAACGTTGTGCTGACCCTCGTTCTTTAAATGACGCTATCCCGAGGAGGACACCTAAAGGCGAGCCGTAATGACCTCATCTTTGGGAAGCTCCTTCGGTTTTTTTTCACTGTTTTTTTTCGGTTTTTCCCCCCCCTTTTTTTTTTACGATGTGCTGACACTCGTTCTTTAAATGACGCTTTCCCGAGGAGGACAACTAAACACGAGCCATAATGGCCTCATCTTCGGCAGGCTCCTCCGTTTTTTTTTTATTTTATGTTCTGCTGACACTCGTTCTTTAAATGACGCTATCCCGAGGAGGACACCTAAGGGCGAGCCATAATGGCCTCATATTCGGCAGGCTCCTCAGGTGTTTTTTTTTTTTTTTTTTTTTTTTTACGTTGTGCTGACCCTCGTTCTTTAAATGGCGCTATCCTGAGGGGGACACCTAAAGGCAAGCCGTAATGGCCTCATCTTTGGCAAGCTCCTCCGATTTTTTTTCACAGTTTTTTCTCGGTTTTTTCCCTTTTTTTTTTTACGTTGTGCTGACACTCGTTCTTTAAATGACGCTATCCCGAAGAGGACACCTAAACGCGAGCCGTAAAGGCCTCATCTTCGGCATGCTCCTCCGTTTTTTTTTTATTTTATTTTTTTTACGTTGTGCTGACCCTCATTCTTTAAATGATGCTATCCTGAGGAGGACACCTAAAGGCCAGCCGTAATGGCCTCATCTTTGGGAAGCTCCTTCGTTTTTTTGTCTAAGTTTTTTTTGCGGTCCCCCCCCCTTTTTTTTACGTTGTGCTGACACTTGTTCTTTAAATGACGCTACCCCGAGGAGGAGACTAAAACACGAGCCGTAATGGCCTCACCTTTGGCAGGCTCCTCCGATTTTTTTTTATTTTACGTTCTGCTGACACTCGTTCTTTAAATGATGCTATCTCGAGGAGGACACCTACGGGCGAGCCGTAATAGCCTAATCTTCGCCAGGATCCTCAGGTGTTTTTTTTTTTTTTTTTTACGTTGTGCTGACCCTCGTTCTTTAAATGACGCTATCGTCAGGAGGACACCTAAAGGCAAGCCGTAATGGCCTCATCTTTGGCAAGCTCCTCCGATTTTTTTTTCACAGTTTTTTCTCGATTTTTTCCCTCTTTTTTTTTTACGTTGTGCTGATACTCGTTCTTTAAATGACGCTATCCCGAGGAGGACACCTAAAGGCGAGCCGTAATGGCCTCATCTTCGGCAGGCTCCTCAGGTGCTTTTTTTTTTTTTTTTTTACGTTGTGCTGACACTCGTTCTTTAAATGACGCTATCCCGAGGAGGACACCTAAACGCGAGCCGTAAAGGCCTCATCTTCGGCATGCTCCTCCGGTTTTTTTTTTATTTTATTTTTTTTACGTTGTGGTGACCCTCATTCTTTAAATGATACTATCCTGAGGAGGACACCTAAAGGCGAGCCGTAATGGCCTCATCTTTGGGAAGCTCCTTCGGTTTTTTGTCTAAGTTT
The DNA here is from genome assembly GCF_003086295.3 of Arachis hypogaea. Taxonomy (NCBI): domain Eukaryota; kingdom Viridiplantae; phylum Streptophyta; class Magnoliopsida; order Fabales; family Fabaceae; genus Arachis; species Arachis hypogaea. The sequence continues at coordinate 71,251,485 of NC_092051.1, read as the reverse complement.
TTTTTGCGGTTCCCCACCCCTTTTTTTTTACGTTGTGCTGACACTCGTTCTTTAAATGACGCTACCCCGAGGAGGACACTTAAACACGAGCCATAATGGCCTCATCTTTGGCAGGCTCCTCCGGTTTTTTTTTTTTATTTTACGTTCTGCTGACACTCGTTCTTTAAATGACGCTATCCCGAGGAGGACACCTAAGGGCGAGCCATAATGGCCTCATATTCGGCAGGCTCCTCAGGTGTTTTTTTTTTTTTTTTTTTTTTTTTTTTTTTTTTTACGTTGTGCTGACCCTCGTTCTTTAAATGGCGCTATCCTGAGGGGGACACCTAAAGGCAAGCCGTAATGGCCTCATCTTTGGCAAGCTCCTCCGATTTTTTTTCACAGTTTTTTCTCGGTTTTTTCCCTTTTTTTTTTACGTTGTGCTGACACTCGTTCTTTAAATGACGCTATCCCGAGGAGGACACCTAAACGCGAGCCGTAGAGGCCTCATCTTCGGCAGGCTCCTCCGGTTTTTTTTTTTTTTTTTTTTTTTTTTTTTTTTTTTTTTACGTTGTGCTGACCCTCGTTCTTTAAATGACGCTATCCGAGGAGGACACCTAAAGGCGAGCCATAACGACCTCATCTTTGGGAAGCTCCTTCGGTTTTTTGTCACTGTTTTTTTTCGGTTTTTTCCCCCTTTTTTTTTTTTACGATGTGCTGACACTCGTTCTTTAAATGACGCTTTCCCGAGGAGGACACCTAAACACGAGCCATAATGGCCTCATCTTCGGCAGGCTCCTCCGTTTTTTTTTTATTTTATGTTCTGCTGACACTCGTTCTTTAAATGACGCTATCCCGAGGAGGACACCTAAGGGCGAGCCATAATGGCCTCATATTCGGCAGGCTCCTCAGGTGTTTTTTTTTTTTTTTTTTTTTTTTTTTACGTTGTGCTGACCCTCGTTCTTTAAATGGCGCTATCCTGAGGGGGACACCTAAAGGCAAGCCGTAATGGCCTCATCTTTGGCAAGCTCCTCCGATTTTTTTTCACAGTTTTTTCTCGGTTTTTTCACTTTTTTTTTTTACGTTGTGCTGACACTCGTTCTTTAAATGACGCTATCCCGAGGAGGACACCTAAACGCGAGCCGTAAAGGCCTCATCTTTGGCATGCTCCTCCGGTTTTTTTTTTATTTTATTTTTTTTACGTTGTGCTGACCCTCATTCTTTAAATGATGCTATCCTGAGGAGGACACCTAAAGGCGAGCCGTAATGGCCTCATCTTTGGGAAGCTCCTTCGTTTTTTTGTCTAAGTTTTTTTTTGCGGTCCCCCCCCTTTTTTTTACGTTGTGCTGACACTTGTTCTTTAAATGACGCTACCCCGAGGAGGACACTAAAACACGAGCCGTAATGGCCTCACCTTTGGCAGGCTCCTCCGGTTTTTTTTTTATTTTACGTTCTACTGACACTCGTTCTTTAAATGACGCTATCTCGAGGAGGACACCTACGGGCGAGCCGTAATAGCCTAATCTTCGCCAGGATCCTCAGGTGTTTTTTTTTTTTTTTTTTTTTACGTTGTGCTGACCCTCGTTCTTTAAATGACGCTATCGTGAGGAGGACACCTAAAGGCAAGCCGTAATGGCCTCATCTTTGGCAAGCTCCTCCGATTTTTTTTCACAGTTTTTTCTCGGTTTTTTCACTTTTTTTTTTTACGTTGTGCTGACACTCGTTCTTTAAATGACGCTATCCCGAGGAGGACACCTAAACGCGAGCCGTAAAGGCCTCATCTTTGGCATGCTCCTCCGGTTTTTTTTTTATTTTATTTTTTTTACGTTGTGCTGACCCTCATTCTTTAAATGATGCTATCCTGAGGAGGACACCTAAAGGCGAGCCGTAATGGCCTCATCTTTGGGAAGCTCCTTCGTTTTTTTGTCTAAGTTTTTTTTTGCGGTCCCCCCCCCCTTTTTTTTACGTTGTGCTGACACTTGTTCTTTAAATGACGCTACCCCGAGGAGGACACTAAAACACGAGCCGTAATGGCCTCACCTTTGGCAGGCTCCTCCGGTTTTTTTTTTATTTTACGTTCTACTGACACTCGTTCTTTAAATGACGCTATCTCGAGGAGGACACCTACGGGCGAGCCGTAATAGCCTAATCTTCGCCAGGATCCTCAGGTGTTTTTTTTTTTTTTTTTTTACGTTGTGCTGACCCTCGTTCTTTAAATGACGCTATCGTGAGGAGGACACCTAAAGGCAAGCCGTAATGGCCTCATCTTTGGCAAGCTCCTCCGATTTTTTTTTCACAGTTTTTTCTCGATTTTTTCCCTCTTTTTTTTTTACGTTGTGCTGATACTCGTTCTTTAAATGACGCTATCCCGAGGAGGACACCTAAAGGCGAGCCATAATGGTCTCATCTTCGGCAGGCTCCTCCGTTTTTTTTTATGTTGTGCTGACCCTCGTTCTTTAAATGACGCTATCCCGAGGAGGACACCTAAATGCGAGCCGTAACGGCCTCATCTTCGGCAGGCTCCTCAAGATTTTTTTTTTTACGTTGTGCTGACACTCATTCTTTAAATGACGCTTGATGACAAGTCATCTTAGCCTATTTTAACTAGCCTTTTTCTTTTGTTTTCAATTGAATTATGCACTTTCTTGAGCCATAAGCAAGCCAATTGGGTAGATTTTCATGTTTCCTTTGATTTAATCAACCATGTATGAATTCATGCTATTTCATGAGGTTTTGTGCTATATTTGTTGCATATTATGAAAGAATGAATATCTCATGATTTTGAGCATAGCTTTGATGAGTTTGGTTGATTAATGATAGGTGAAGAAAGCTTGGAGAAAGGTTAAAGCAAAGAGGAATGGCTAGGAGTGAAGAGAGGACAATGGAATAAGTGAAAATTGAACCAGGAAGCATGAAGTTAGCCCCAATGTTAGCCCCCTAACTTGGAGGCTAACGTTGGCACATGAACATTCAAGGAAGAGGCATGAAGTTAGCCCCAACGTTAGCCCCCTAACTTGGAGGCTAACGTTGGAACTTGAGAGTTTCTCCCCTGGGCACCAACGTTTGCGCCAACGTTAGCCCCCTAACTTGGAGGCTAACGTTGGCATATGAATTACAAAGGGATAGGGGCCAACGTTTGCGCCAACGTTAGCCCCCTAACTTGGAGGCTAACGTTGGCGCCACACACCACAAGGCATACAAGGGGTATACTTCCAACAAGAATAACTTGAGCTACAGAGCTCCAAATGAGGTGATTCAAGAAGCATTGGAAAGTAGGAATCAAGAGCTTTCCAGGCATATATGGCACTGCATGGTGGACACTAAAATTGAGGGAGAAAACTGCCCTGCAATGTGCATAAACGAACATAGTGGCAACCTGCAGTGAGGCCACTTGACCTCTGCATCTTCAAAGGAGTATAACTCGAGTTGTAGAGCTCCAATTAATGTGCTCTCAACGGCATTGGAAAGTAGACATCCAGGGCTTTCCAACAATGTATAATAGTATGGGGTGGACATTACATTTGAGCCTCCAGAACTGGCGTTTTTGCCAACGTTTGAGGGCTAACGTTACCTCAAACGCTGCACACCAAAGCCAGCGACCATGCCCTCTTCAAATGATCATAACTTGAGTTGTAGATGTCCAATTGAAGTGATTCTAAGTGGGTTAGAAAGCTGACATTCAGAGCTTTCCAACCATATATGATAGTCTATATTGGGCATAAAATTGGCAACATGACAAGAGGACAAAGTTGGCGCCATAAATGTGCATAAGGGAGGCCAACGTTAGGGTCAAAGTTAGACCCCTAACGTTGGCACCAACGTCCATACCAGCAGATTGTGTTTGCTGATGTGAAAAGTTGGAGCCAAAGTTAGACCCCTAACTTTGGCTCAAACTTTAGGTCCAACTTTGGCTAACCTCAAACCCGGTTCAATTCGGTTCCTCTTCAAACTCCAAGAGCAATCAACCAAGGCCTTTATCAACCCAATTCCATCAAGAGCAAGGGCCCAAATGATCATCACTCAAAGGCACAAGAAATAGATAAAATAGGAATTTCATTTAATTGTAATTTGTTTTTAATTTCATTTTCATTTCCATTTTGTAAAGCCTATATAAGGCATCATTTTCATATTTGTAAGGAGGCTGGCTCCACTAGGGAGCACTAGAATTTGAGAGCTCTCTCTTTAATTTTCTTTGTTTTGAATCTTGGGTGGAGAATTGAAGGTGTTCTGTTTCATTCTCCCTCTGAGATTTCTCTTTGTTTTTCTTGCTGCTTTTAATTCACTGCACTTCAAAATTTCAATTCTGTTTTGATTCCCAGCATCCAATTTCCTTTATTCTTCCTGCAATTTAAATTTCCAGTTGCGTGATCTATTGCTCTTTTTAATTTCCAACACCCCAGCCCCTTTACTTTTCATGCAATTTACTTTTCTTGCAATTTAAGTTTCAGCTATTTTACATTCTTGTTCTTTAACTTACTTGCAATTTTACTTTCTGCATCTTTAAGATTCATTGTAATTTACTTTCTGTTGGCTACATTTCACACAATTCACTAAATGTCAGCTTGACTAAACTAATCACCCACTAAAATTGCTTGATCCATCAATCCCTATGGGATCGACCTCACTCCCGTGAGTTTTTATTACTTGATGCGACCCGGTGCACTTGCCGGTTAGATTTGTGTGTTTTGGGAGAAAATTATTTTTCCTCCAAAATACTCATCAAGTTTTTGGCGCCGTTGCCGGGGATTGATTAGATCAACAATGATTAAGTGGGTGAGAAGTCTAGATTAAGCATTTTCTTTATTTTTGGTTTCTGTTTCAAAGTGAAACCAAGGTGTTTGAGTTTTTGCCTCACTAAGAAATTCTCATCTCTGATATGAGTAATTTCAATTTTACTTGGTTGTGTGTTTTACAAAACTCAAATGGAGTTCAACTCATCTCATGATCAAACAAATTCTATGGGATATCACCCACCATCACCAATCTCTAATGATGGATGGGAATATCACCAAGAAACTTCAAATTCTGGGCTCTCCAATTCATGGAGCCATGCTTCAGAACCACAAGATGAGAAAGAAAAACATATGGGATATTTCCCTCCACCACAAAATGATTCAAGTCATTATTTCAATGGTGGCTGGGAGTATTACCAAGAAACTGCAAATTCTGAGCAGTCAACTCACATGAGAGATTGTCCAACCTCACCGCCCACTTCTACATTTGAAAATTCTTCATCACCTAAATATGCCTCAACACAAACTTCCACGAACCTAGGCCTCTCAAAGCTAGAGATTATGTTTGAAAAATATGAGAGGGAGGTGCAAAGATCTTGGAACGAGCAAGAGAATTCATTCAAAAACATGGAAGTAATGGCAGGCCAATTGTTGAATGCAAGGAAGGAGAAAATGGAAAAACAAGAATGCAAGGTCCCTGTGTTAAGTGAAATTGCAAAAAAGGAGGAGGTGGAAGAGCAAAATGAAGATCCACTTCAAAAATCCAGAGAATTGTTGAAAAGACAAGAACAATTCATGAAGGAACAACAACAAGCCTGGAAAAGGGAAGAAAGTCTCTTAAAAAATATGAATGAAGATTTAGAGAAAATAAGGAAACACTTAGAACCACTGAGCAAGAAAAATGAAGGCCAACTGATGGATATGAAGGAGAAAGTGGAAGAGCAAGATAAGGAGGCCACTGCATCAAGTGAACTTTCAATGAAGAATGAGGTGGTTGAACCTGAAACTGCACTTGAGATGACAAGAGAACATGAAGACTCACAACTCTCACAAACCTCCCTGGACCAAAACGCCTCAACATTTGAATCCATGATTGAAAGGTATGACGAGGAGATGAAGAAATGTTGGGAAGATCGACAAACCTCCCCCATGATAGAGCGATTGAAACAAATGTTGGGTGTAAAAGAGGAAGTGGAGGAGCAAGAGAGTGAAGAAGTCATTCCAAACTCAAGTGAGGAAGAGAAGTACATAAAGGAGGAGTTCATGGAACCACCAATACAAGAGGCCCTGAATGAAGAAATCACTCCAATAATCACACAGCAACCATGTCTTGACATCCAAAAAGTGAAGGCAATTAACAAAAGCACCAAGAAGAGGATTGTGACCAAGACACCAAGGACAACATTCATGAGAAGGTCAACTGCAAACAATCCTCCCCCTGATCTAGCAAGCAAGATCAATCAAGCCAATTTCACAAGGAAGCTTGCTGAGGAGAGACCAAGACAGGGGGCACTAGCTAAAACTTCTCCTCCTTTGAAGTCATTTCTCTTAACAAATTGGAAGAAAAGGAAGAAAGTAAAGAACAGGTAGACAGTAGGTACAATTCTTCTCCTTGCTTTGTTTAAATTTCAATAAATTGGCATATGATTACATTCTAAGTTTGGTGTTGCCCTGCAACAAACTGTTTTCCATCTTCATGGATGATTGCATCAATTTTACATGAAAGTGACACACCAAGATTCTAAGTTTGGTGTGCCACCTATTTTTCTATGCAAATCAATCCAGCAACATCACTTGTCTGCATAATCATATTGCCTTTTACAGTGTTATTTTTCTTCTTAGTTGGATAATTTTTGTTTTCCCTTTGTTTCATTTATTTACTTGTTTTTAATGCTTTCCTCCATTAACTGTTTTTGTTAATACATCACCAAGACATCCTTATTCATAACAGATTCTTCATTTGGTGATTGTACTTAACATATAACAGTTTCTTTTGTTTAGTTTTAGTTCAAATAAATTGACATAGGATTGAATTCTAAGTTTGGTGTTGCTATGCAACACAATTTGCTTCAAATCTTTACTGGATACTTGCATTGATTCCAAGCGAAAGTGTCACACTAAGTTTGGTGTGCCACTTATCTTCTATGCAGAGTATTATGCTCACCTTCTTAAGTATTCAATCACAATGTCTCTGTCTCTTGTGCATTGATTATTATCTTTAATTTTGCTTGCTTGAAACACATGTACTACTAACATTCCTTGTGTAAGACATTCATGATCCATCTTAGCCCCATAGCCACGGTTCTAATAGTTGCTTGAGGATGAGCAAGCATTCTGAGTTTGGTATGGGAAGGAAGAGAATGGGAGGAAAACGACAACAATAGAGAAGATGAACTACAAGGTTGTAAAGTTCTTTTTCCTCTCATTTGTTTCAAGCACTATAAACTGCATGATTGTCTTTACCTTCTCTGTATGCATGTGTGTATGAAAAGGCATAGTTGATTTTAATTTGCAACATGGTGCTGTGTCATTATGAATACCAACTTGAGTTTTGTGAATTCAAAAGCAGTAAAGCATCATGATCATAAACAAACAAGGAACTAAAGAAGAGTTTAGCATGTGCATACAAGTATTGGAAAGCTAGTATGATTAATTGTTGCTCAATTGCATTGGATTTTATTTAATTGAAGTTTTCATCTAGTACATTTTGTGAAATCTTTTAAAATCATGAAAACCTTGAAGAAGCAAATGCAAAATAAAGCAAGAAAATAAAAAGGGAAAGAATGAGAAAGCTGAAGGCTCTGAGTACCAATGGCAATTCATTTGTTAAGTACTTGTGGTGTTTATGTATCAAGCCAAATGCTTGAAAACAAAACACTTAGAAGTCAAGGCTAGGCTCAAAGTGCAAAAGCACTCCCTCAAAGTTCAAGGCTCTGAGCATCAATGATTAGAGAGTTAAGAAAAGAAAAGAAAAATGAGCTTAATGAAGTCCTCTAATCAAATGCTTGTGGTGCTTATGTATCAAGTGGTAATACTTGAAAATAAAGCATTTAGAAGTCGTAGCTTTGTTATCAACTCATGGGGCAAAGCACCCAAAAGGAGAAGCTAAATAAAAAAATCAAAAGCTTGTTTCAAGGAAGAAATATAAAAGAAAGATTTCATAAATTGAGCTAGATGGAAGCATCAATCATTTACATTTCTTTTGTGATTGTAGCATGCTTAGAAAACTAGCTTACCAGGAACATTGAGTTGCTATTCTTCTTACCTTGGATTGTCAATCTTTATTGCATGATTCTTTTCTTGCTTGGGGACAAGCAAGCTTTAAGTTTGGTGTTGTGATGACAAGTCATCTTAGCCTATTTTAACTAGCCTTTTTCTTTTGTTTTCAATTGAATTATGCACTTTCTTGAGCCATAAGCAAGCCAATTGGGTAGATTTTCATGTTTCCTTTGATTTAATCAACCATGTATGAATTCATGCTATTTCATGAGGTTTTGTGCTATATTTGTTGCATATTATGAAAGAATGAATATCTCATGATTTTGAGCATAGCTTTGATGAGTTTGGTTGATTAATGATAGGTGAAGAAAGCTTGGAGAAAGGTTGAAGCAAAGAGGAATGGCTAGGAGTGAAGAGAGGACAATGGAATAAGTGAAAATTGAACCAGGAAGCATGAAGTTAGCCCCAACGTTAGCCCCCTAACTTGGAGGCTAACGTTGGCATATGAATTACAAAGGGATAGGGGCCAACGTTTGCGCCAACGTTAGCCCCCTAACTTGGAGGCTAACGTTGGCGCCACACACCACAAGGCATACAAGGGGTATACTTCCAACAAGAATAACTTGAGCTACAGAGCTCCAAATGAGGTGATTCAAGAAGCATTGGAAAGTAGGAATCAAGAGCTTTCCAGGCATATATGGCACTGCATGGTGGACACTAAAATTGAGGGAGAAAACTGCCCTGCAATGTGCATAAACGAACATAGTGGCAACCTGCAGTGAGGCCACTTGACCTCTGCATCTTCAAAGGAGTATAACTCGAGCTGTAGAGCTCCAATTAATGTGCTCTCAACGGCATTGGAAAGTAGACATCCAGGGCTTTCCAACAATGTATAATAGTATGGGGTGGACATTACATTTGAGCCTCCAGAACTGGCGTTTTCGCCAACGTTTGAGGGCTAACGTTACCTCAAACGCTGCACACCAAAGCCAGCGACCATGCCCTCTTCAAATGATCATAACTTGAGTTGTAGATGTCCAATTGAAGTGATTCCAAGTGGGTTAGAAAGCTGACATTCAGAGCTTTCCAACCATATTTGATAGTCTATATTGGGCATAAAATTGGCAACATGACAAGAGGACAAAGTTGGCGCCATAAATGTGCATAAGGGAGGCCAACGTTAGGGTCAAAGTTAGACCCCTAACGTTGGCACCAACGTCCATACCAGCAGATTGTGTTTGCTGATGTGAAAAGTTGGAGCCAAAGTTAGACCCCTAACTTTGGCTCAAACTTTAGGTCCAACTTTGGCTAACCTCAAACCCGGTTCAATTCGGTTCCTCTTCAAACTCCAAGAGCAATCAACCAAGGCCTTTATCAACCCAATTCCATCAAGAGCAAGGGCCCAAATGATCATCACTCAAAGGCACAAGAAATAGATAAAATAGGAATTTCATTTAATTGTAATTTGTTTTTAATTTCATTTTCATTTCCATTTTGTAAAGCCTATATAAGGCATCATTTTCATATTTGTAAGGAGGCTGGCTCCACTAGGGAGCACTAGAATTTGAGAGCTCTCTCTTTAATTTTCTTTGTTTTGAATCTTGGGTGGAGAATTGAAGGTGTTCTGTTTCATTCTCCCTCTGAGATTTTTCTTTGTTTTTCTTGCTGCTTTTAATTCACTGCACTTCAAAATTTCAATTCTGTTTTGATTCCCAGCATCCAATTTCCTTTATTCTTCCTGCAATTTAAATTTCCAGTTGCGTGATCTATTACTCTTTTTAATTTCCAACACCCCAGCCCCTTTACTTTTCATGCAATTTACTTTTCTTGCAATTTAAGTTTCAGCTATTTTACTTTCTTGTTCTTTAACTTACTTGCAATTTTACTTTCTGCATCTTTAAGATTCATTGTAATTTACTTTCTGTTGGCTACATTTCACACAATTCACTAAATGTCAGCTTGACTAAACTAAACACCCACTAAAATTGCTTGATCCATCAATCCCTATGGGATCGACCTCACTCCCGTGAGTTTTTATTACTTGATGCGACCCGGTGCACTTGCCGGTTAGATTTGTGTGTTTTGGGAGAAAATTATTTTTCCTCCAAAATACTCATCAACGCTATCCCGAGGAGGACCCCTAAACGCGAGCCGTAAAGGCCTCATCTTCGGCAGGCTCCTCCGGCTTTTTTTTTTTTTTTATACGTTGTGCTGACCTTGGTTTTTTAAATGACGCTATCCCGAGGAGGACACATAAAGGCGAGCCGTAATGGCCTCATCTTTGGTAAGCTCCTTCGATTTTTTTTCATAGTTTTATTTTCCGGATTTTTTCCCTTTTTTTTTTACGTTGTGCTGACACTCATTCTTTAAATGACGCTATCCCGAGGAGGACCCCTAAACGCGAGCCGTAAAGGCCTCATCTTCGGCAGGCTCCTCCGGTTTTTTTTTTTTTTTTTTTTTTTTTACGTTGTGCTGACCCTCGTTTTTTAAAGGACGCTATCCCGAGGAGGACACCTAAAGGCGAGCCGTAATGGCCTCATCTTTGGTAAGCTCCTTCGGTTTTTTTCACAGTTTTTTTTCCGGTTTTTTCCCCTTTTTTTTTACATTGTGCTGACACTCGTTCTTTAAATGACGCTATCCCGAGGAGGATGATGACAAGTCATCTTAGCCTAGTTTCACTAGTCTTTTTCCTTTGTTTTTATTTGGTTTTATGTACTTTCTTAAGCCACAAGTAAGCTAATTGGATTGAATTTCATTTTTCCTTTGATTCAATCAACCATGGATGAATTGATGCATTTTCATGAGTTTTTGTGCCACAATTGCTTGTGTGACAAGAAGAAGGATAACTCTCATGATTATGGCATAGCTTTGATACAATTGTTGATTGATGACAGGAGGAATAAAGCTTGGAAGAAGGTTGCAAGAATGAGCTTGAAAAGAGGAGTTCACGTTTGAGCTGACGTTTGCCTCAAACGTCAACTCAAACGTGAGTAGCAGATGAAGAACTCCCTGGAGAACAGCCAACGTTTGAGCCAACATTTGACCTCAAACGTTGAGGCAAACGTTGGCTGAAGAAGAAGCTCCTAGAAGGCAACGTTTGCGCCAACGTTTGCCTCAAACGTTGGCGCCTAAAAGGAAGAAAAATGGCACTCCTGGAAGCGCAACGTTTGCGCCAACGTTTGCCTCAAACGTGAGGTCAAACGTTGGCTACATTTTGGCAAGAAAGAGCATGGAAGAGCACCCCTGATTGATGAGTTAGATGAGCCACGTTTGCGCCAACGTTTGCCTCAAACGTTGGGCCAAACGTTGGCCAAAAAGAGAGCCTGGGGTGATCCACGTTTGAGCTCACGTTTGACCTCAAACGTTGAGCCAAACGTGGAGGACAGCAAATGGACTTGGCTGCATAATTTGACACAAGTGACGTTTGAGTCAACGTTTGCCTCAAACATTGGCTCAAACGTGAATGGTTCATGGCCCGGTTCACTAATGGATTTCTTCCCAACACCAAGAGCAATCAACGGAGGCTACTATCAACCCAATTCCATCAAGACTAAAGGCCCAATTCAAGGCTTAATGATCATGGGAAGAAAGTGTATAAATAGCTTAGGATTTGAAGTTTCAGAGAGCTTCCTTTTTAGAATTTTCAATACTTGCAGTAGAGAGCTCACCTTAGTAGTTGCTTTTAGAATTTGAGAGTTCCTGGGAAGGAGAATTGAATTCTCTTCCTCTGGGTTGTTTTTGTTTTCTTTTCTACACACTTTGTCTGAGTCTTGAGTGTTAAGAATTGAAGGAATTCTATTTCAATCTCACCTTGAGATCTCTCTGTTTTGATTTACTGCATCATTGAGAATTTGCGATTTCACTTCTTTTCTTCTACTGCTAGATCTTTACTTTTCTTGCAATTGAATTCTCAATTTGGATCTAGGAAGGTATTGAGATCTAGACTTGGTTATCTAGTCTCTTGGGTCCTGAGATCTAGAGTTTTCATTTTAATTTCTCTGTTGAACGCTTCTTCAAGCAATTTACGTTTCCAGTTGAGATCCATTTCATTTTAATTCCTCTTTTACTTATCTACTTGTTGAGATTTACTTTTCTCTGTTTAATTTCTGCAAATCCAATTCCTAATTCCCTTTACAATTCAAGCCATTTACATTTCTTGCACTTTAAGATTCTGCAATTTACATTTCTTGCGATCTAAGTTTCTGCAATTTATATTACTTGCACTTTAAGATTCAGCTTATTTACTTTCTTTGCTCTTTAATTTTCTGCAATCTACCCCTCTCCCTTTATTTTCCATGCAATTTAAATTCTGGTAATCACAAATCACTCAATCAACTTTTGATTTGCTTGACTAAATCAACCACTAAACTAAAATTGCTCAATACTTCAATCCCTGTGGGATCGACCTCACTCACGTGAGTTATTATTACTTGATGCGACCCGGTGCACTTGCCGATGAGTTTTGTGTCGGATCGTTTTCCGCACATCAAGTTTTTGGCACCGTTGCCGGGGATTGAATAGATTGACAATTATTAAGTGAGGTGGTAGTTTAGATCAAGCACTTTTTCTTTTCTGTTTTTCTAATTTTTGACTGACACACTAACTGTTTGAAATTTTGCTTAAACTAAACTTCATTCTAGCAATAGATTGAAGTGTTACTGGTGGTGTTTCTTTTGTTTTGTTTGTATGTCAGGTACAGGGAGATCCATTCCTGTTTTATCTGAAAATGACCAGAGAACTCTTAGAAGGGTAAGAAGAGCTGAAAGAGGGAAAAATATTGTTGGAGAGGAAGAATCTGAGGAAGAATATCACGAGATGGAAGGAGATCTATCTAATCCAGGAGGAGGGGTTAACAATAACCCACAGCTGAGGAGAGTACTGGCCTCCTATACCTTTGCAAATGCTAGACATTGTGGGAGCAGCATTCTCACCCCTAATGTCAATGCAAATAACTTTGAGCTGAAGCCACAACTCATCACATTGGTCCAAAACAACTGCTCATTTGGGGGAGGACCATTGGAGGATCCAAATCAACATCTATCCACCTTCTTAAGGATTTGTGACACTGTCAAATCCAATGGCGTGAATCCTGAAACCTACAAGCTTCTGATGTTCCCGTTCTCATTAAGGGACAAGGCCGCACAATGGCTTGAAACTTTTCCCCAAGGAAGTATCACTAGTTGGGATGATTTGGGGACCAAATTTCTAGCCAAATTCTATCCACCTCAAAGAGTCATCAGGCTGAAAACCGAGGTGCAGACATTTACACAATTAGATGCCGAATCCTTGTATGAAGCATGGGAGAGGTACAAAGCCTTAATCAGAAAGTGTCCTCCAGAGATGTTCAATGAATGGGACGTGCTGCAAAATTTCTATGAAGGTCTGACATTGAAATCTCAAGAGGCATTAGATCATTCTGCTGGAGGTTTACTACAACTAATGAAAACTGCTGAGGAAGCCCAGAATCTTGTGGACATGGTGGCCAACAATCAATATTTCTTTGCTCATCAAAGAAACCGCCAACCATCACAAAGGAGAGGAGTAATGGAGTTAGAAGGAGTAGACTCAATCTTGGCTCAAAACAAGATGATGCAGCAGCAAATACAACAACAATTTGAGCAAATGGCCAAGAGGATTGATAGCCTCTAGGTTGCAGCAGTTAACACAAGCCAACCATCATCCACACGGGTGCAAAATGAAGAAACTCAAGAGGAGCAGCAGCAAGAACAAGTCCAGTACATGCACAAAACCAAAATTCTGGACAGAATGAAGTGTATGGTGACACATACAATCCATCCTGGAAGAACCACCCAAACCTCAGATAGGGAGATAATCACAACCAGAACCAACAACCATGGCAGAGGAACTCAAACCAAAACACTTCCAGAAACAACCAAAACCACAACCAGCAGCAAACTAACCAAAACCCTTACAGAAAACCTCAAAACAACTACCCCAATCCCAACCATTACCAATCTAATAACCAACCCACCAATCAAAATGCCCATCATCCACCAACCACATCTCACAACCCACCACAAGCATCATCTGAATCTCAAAGACTCACTAACTTGGAAACCTTGATAGACAAAATGTGGAAACACCAAGAAATGACAACCAAGAACCATGAAGCTTCCATGAAGAACCTAGAGAGACAGATTGGGCAAATCTCCAAGCAGATTTCTGTTGAGAGACCATCAAGTTCCCTGCCAAGTGACACAATTCCAAATCCTAAAGAAGAATGCAAAGCTATACAATTACGGAGTGGAAAAACATTGATAGACAACAACAAGGAGGTAACCAAGAAGCCTTTGGATAGCAACAAAGAACCATCAGAGAAAGGGGAAGCTAGCAATGAGGACATGACAACAAGAAGAAATGTCCCAGAGAAACTCAAAGAGAAAGACAATCAGCCACATAATTCAAAGGAAGTAATTCAAGGACAGCAGCAAGGGGTAAAGATCATTACACCTCCACTACCATACCCTCAGAGGTTCAACAAAGAAACCAAGGATCAACACTTCCGCAAGTTCCTGGAAACTTTCAAGAAGCTGGAAATCAACATTCCCCTAGCTGAAGCATTGGAACAGATGCCCTTATATGCCAAGTTCTTGAAGGAACTCATTAATAAGAAAAGAAGTTGGCTGGAGAAGGAAACTGTGCTTCTCACTGAAGAATGTAATGCGCTCATCAGAAAAGGACTCCCTCCCAAGCTGGAAGATCCTGGAAGTTTCTTCCTACCTTGCACCATTGGAAGTCTATTTATCAACAAGGGGATGTGTGACTTAGGAGCAAGCATAAATCTAATTCCATCATCTTTAGTGAAAAAGCTTGGCATAGGGAAGGTGAAACCAATACAGATGTCCTTGGAATTAGTGGATCAGTCAGTAGTACATCCCAAAGGAGTGATTGAAAACCTTTTAGTTAAGGTTGACAAGTTCATTTTCCCTGCGGATTTTGTAATACTGAGCACTGAAGAAGAAAAAAATAATTCAATCATCTTGGGAAGGTCATTTTTAGCTACTGCAAGAGCCATCATAGATGTAGAACAAGGAGAATTAATCCTCAGGATGCATGATGAGAGTATCACTCTAAGTTTACTACCAGAAGCACAGTTCAATTATAAAAAGAAGGATGGTACAGAAAATAAGAAAATCTACAATGGAAGGAGGAGATCAACAAGACAGACAACAGCTGCCCTCCCAAACAAGAGATAAATGATTTAACAAATCAAAGAAGGAAAGAATCTATGCAAAATAATGAAGAAGTTCAAGAGGACATTGTAGTGTTAGCCACTAAGAAGAGAAATCTCCAAGGTAAACCTACGGCCAAAGAAGAAAGGTCAACAAAAGGAAGGAAGAAACACAAGAACAAAACAAAAAGGGGTTGGAAGAACAGAAAGATTCCAACAGAAGGGCTGTCTAAAGCTGATAAAGTGCAATTGATCTACCAACAACTGGGAACAAACCAACAGACTGATGACTACTACACTGTCAGCAATATACTTTCATTAGAACATGCTGCAATTGAACATCAAGGAACAAAGAGGAGGATCACAGTCAGGGGGGACAAGTTGAGGCACTACAATCATCAACCACCATAAAAGAAAGCCCCAGTGTCAAGCTAGTGACAATAAAAGAGCGCTCCATGGGAGGCAACCCATGATTTAAGATTTACGTCATTTTAAAATTCAATAAGCTATGATCACCTGAGCATGATTTCTTTTCTTTTCATGAACGTACTTAATGAATGCATGCACTGTTTGAAATATATGCTAAGGCTTCTAAGTTTGGTGTGCCTTCAAGCACACCAAACCAGTGTTACAAATATTTTCATACTGTATGCTTAGTTATCCTGATAAAGCATATGACCAAACACTAAGTTTGGTGTCTGCATAGGTGGACATTTTCAGAAGATCAAAAAATTTCTTTCTCTTCATGAAAATTAAAAAAAAAATCATGCACAAAAAAAAATTTATGAAAGCATTTCTTATAAATATTTAACCAAGAGTGACATTGGGATTTCAGGAACACTAGTTGGAGGAATAAATATTTTTTTAACTATATGACCAAACATTAAGTTTGGTGTCCTCCAAGAAAAGTCACGGTTAAAATAGATATAAGGAATGAGAGTTCACATAGTTGTTAATAAAGGAAGTACTCTTGCCACGGTTTGATAATGTTGATCTTTGTTGTCTTGTTGTGATGGTTAGGTGGTCAAAGAACACTCAATGAAAGAGACAAGACAAAGGGAGAGCATAGCATGAGGACAAAATCCCATCAAATGTCTCAAAAAGTGAATCTGCCACTCCTTGGAATGATCACGTTGAAAATCATTGAAGAAGTAAAAATTTGTCCTCATTCACCCTCACATGCACACCTTTGATTCGCATAACACCCAATTGTATCCCAGCCCTCCATTGTTCATTTAAGTAATCATAACACACCACCTTCAAAGCCATGCACATAACCGAAGAGTTGCACACCCCTTGCAATCCAACCATTCAAACTCCATTCCCTCCATCATTCTTCATCATATAAGCTCAGCCCCAAATTTTTCTCTGAACACATCAAAATCTCCAACTTTCTTCACACCCCCTCTAACCTCAAAAAGATCGGCCAATCAAGCAATCATGGCCTCTTCCTCAAGAACCAAACGAAGGAGAGGAAAGGAGCCCATGGTTGAAGAAAACACCCCTGAATTTGACCAGTGAAAATTTAGATCTTGGTACCATCAACTACAACTTGAATGGATGAGGCAGAAGAAGATATATCCAGAGGTTCCACTTCTATTGCCGGACGATGAGTGCCAAGAAATGAAAGCCAAGATTAGGAAGAGGAGGTGGGAGGAGCTCATTTCACTAATTACCAAAATCAATGCGAACATTATATGGGAATTCTACGCCAATACCCCAAGGACCGAAATGAATCAAGCTCCAACTTATAAGAGTTATGTGCGGGGAACTTGATGAGATATTTGGTGAAAAATAAATTTCTCCAAAAACACCCAAAACTAACCGGCAAGTGTACCGGGTCGCATCAAGTAATAAAAACTCACGGGAGTGAGGTCGATCCCACAGGGATTGAAGGATTGAGCAATTTTAGTTTAGTGGTTGATTTAGTCAAGCGAATCGAGTGTTGGTTGAGTGTTTTGTGACTTGCAGAAATTAAATTGCATTGAAGTAAAGAGAACAAGAAATAAATTGCTGAAACGTAAAGAACAAGAAATTAAATGGTAGAAACTTAGAGTGCAAGAAATGTAAATTACGGAATCTTAAAGTGCAAGGAATGTAAATTGCTTGAAATGTAAAGGGGATTGGGACGTGGATTTGCAGTAATTAAACAAGGAAAAGTTAAATTGCATCAAACAGAAGAGTAAAAGGGGATTGGGATTGGATCGGATCTTATAGCAGAAAAGTAAATGAACATGGAAAGCAAGAAACAGAACGTAAATTGGAGATTTGGATCTCAGGACCCAGAGACTAGAAAACTAAGTCTAGATCTCAATGCCTTCCTAGATCCAATAAGAACAATTGCAAGGGAGTTGTAAATTTCAAAGAGAATAGATGAAGAGCAATTAACCGGAAATGAAATTCAATTAACAGTAAAGAAACAGAGAGATCCAAGATTGAGATTGAAACAGAATTTCTTCAATTCTCCAATCCAAGATCCAAGACAAGAGTAAATGAAATTGAAAGCAATGAAAACAAAGAAATTAAAGTTCACTCAATATCAAAAGCTCTCCGAAAACTATTATGAAAATTCCAAAAGGAAAGCTCCCCGAAGAACTTGAATTCTATCCTATTTATACACTTTCTTCAAATGATCTTCAAGCCTTGAGTTGGGCCTTTGCTCTTGGTGGAATTGGGTTGAAAGAGGCCTTGGTTGATTGCTCTTGAAGTTTGAAGAAGAACCAAAGTGAACCAATTGAACCGGGTTTGAGGTTAGCAAAAGTTGGACCAAAAGTTGGAGCTAAAGTTAGGGGTCTAACTTTGGCTCCAACTTTTCATAGCAGCCAGCACAATTTGCTGGTATGAACGTTGGTGCCAACGTTAGGGGTCTAACTTTGACCCTAACGTTGGCCTTGCCTAATGTGCTTGTGGCGCCAACGTTAGCCACCAAGTTAGGGGGCTAACGTTGGCGCAAACTTTTGCTCCTTCTCCATTGAAAATTCATGTGCCAACGTTAGCCTCCAAGTTAGGGGGCTAACGTTGGCGCAAACGTTGGATGGCCAGGGAGGAATTCATGTGCCAACGTTAGCCTCCAAGTTAGGGGGCTAACGTTGGCGCAAACTTTTGGAGCCCAGGGGAGAAATTCATGTGCCAACGTTAGCCTCAAAGTTAGGGGGCTAACGTTGGCGCAAACTTTTGGAGCCCAGGGGAGAATTTTCAAGTTCCAACGTTAGCCTCCAAGTTAGGGGGCTAACGTTGGGGCTAACTTTTCAACCAAAAGTTTGTGCAAAAGTTTGATGCTAACTTTAGGTCCAGCTTCTTGCTTCCTGGTTCAATTTCACTTATTCCATTGTCCTCTCTTCACTCCTAGCCATTCCTTCTTGCTTCAACCTTTCTCCAAGCTTTCTTCACCTATCATTAATCAACCAAACTCATCAAAGCTATGCTCAAAATCATGAGATATTCATTCTTTCATAATATGCAACAAATATAGCATGAAACCTCATGAAATGGCATGAATTCATATATGGTTGGTTCAATCAAGGGAAACATGAAAATCTACTCAATTAGCTTGCTTGTAGCTCAAGAAAGTGCATAATTCTAATGAAAACAAAAGAAAAGGACTAGCTAAAATAGGCTAGGATGACTTGTCATCAGAACTAAAGTAGATTTTAGCCCAAACACTATCATGAAAGCATTAAAACTGAGGGCAACCCATTTTGATAAGCCAGGATACCATCAAAGGCTAAATGAAGAGCAAGAATATGATGAGATTGCCAGTGAGATTAGTGTAGTCAACACGGAGTGGGTAGGAACTACTAAAAACAAGTACAAGTACTTGAGAAGAGGAGATCTCACTCCTGAAGCAAAATGTTGGTATGAGCTAATGAAGAGATCAATCTTAGGCACAGTAAACAACTCGGAGGTCAATAAGAAGAGACCTATCATGTTATATTGCATAATAACGGGAGGAGAAGTGAAGGTCCATGAGATCATTGCAAATGACATTCAAAGGTTAGCAGAGAAAAATTCGGCCGAAGGGTGGCTACACTACCCGAGCACCATTATGCGTTTATGTATGAAAGCCAAGGTGCCAATGGAAGAGGCAAATCCAACATGGCTGAACCCGGGCATGCCTATAACCATTGAAAGAATGATGATCATTACTGAAGCACAGCAGAGCCGAAGACTACCAAGAAGAAGGCAAAGAAATGAACCAATGGAGGAAGAAGAGCCACAAGAGGAAGAAGAACAGCAACACATTCCACCACATAACACTCTAGATATGACTCAAATGCAGGAAGCAATTGGAAGATTATCACAACAATACATGAGAATTCAAGAAAGGCAAGAGGAATACCATTCCCACTACATGAAAAACCAACAAGAGCAAGAGGAATGGCAGCTGAGAATGATGAACAGACAAAGTGAGTTTGAGTCAAAATTTTTCGTGATGCAAGAGGAGCATGCTTTTCAATCTCACGAATCATTTGGAAAGTTAGCACAAATGCAAGCTGAAAATATGAGGGCTCTCAAAGAGTTCACAACTCTCCAAGATGCAAGATATGAAGTCCAAGCCGACTACAACATAAATAGTCAAATCAAAATGAACTATATTGGAGAGCACCTGCACAACATGGATCCAGCATTTCCAACTTTCGATGAGTTCTTCAAAGGGAAAAGTGAGATAGAAGTAAGCAAGGCTATGAGACTTGAAGATAGAGTAGAGGAGGCGATGAATAAAGCTAGGTTTTGGCGGGGTCAACAGACAACAGACATGGACACAAGGAACACCAACACCCAAGCAAATGAAAAAAGCAAGAAAAAGCCTGATACATGAAAGGTGGACCTGCTCCTTACTACAAAGAAAGCATGCATCATTTCTGTATAAAGTAGTCTTTGCATCCTTATTAGGTCATTTTAGTTAATGGTCTTTGCATTATGTTTGTTTTCTTAAAATAAGTAAGTTAGTCTAAGTGTGTGCTTGTGTGTTTACTTTCACTTAACTAATGCATGCTTTGTCCCCTGCATCTTTTCAATTCAATAAAAGAAATGTTTGAAGCATGAAGTAAGATGGTTCATTGTTAGCTAGAAGTCAAATAATAGTAAGTGGTGGCATGTATGTGTGATTGTGTGGCAACTCATTATTAGTGAATAAAAGGAATAGCTTGTTCTCTTTTTAAGAAGAAAGTAGTTCACTGTCTATGAATCTCAACAAAATAAAAGTCCTTGGGTGAAAAGAAAAACAAAAAGAGAAGAGAAAAAGCCAAAAGTGGCAACAGAACAAAAGAAAAATAAAAAGAAACAAAGCTAGACACCAATAGTTTGAACTTTAGAATATATGCCTGTGGTGTCTTTGTACTAGGATCTGCTTGGATTATTAAGTTCTTTGGAGTGCATTAACACTTGGTAACTTAGGTTAACTAACCCGGGATTATCAACTGAAAGTCCACTATCAAGAGCAACCTAGCTACAAGACATTTAGTAACCCAAAGAGGTGCTGGGCATCAATGTTCTAAGAAGGGATGTGAGCTAAGTGTCTAAAGTGAATAATGTGTCAAGCATAAATAAAGAAAAGAGCTTGTTACACATGACACTGAACTAAAGCTAAAAAAAAAATAAATAAATTCAGTAAACAAGGACAAAGGAATAATGAGAGGTCATAGCAGTGTCTGGCTTGATGCTTAGAGAGAACTTTCTAGGCCTACTTGTCAATAAGAAGTGAGTAGTTACACATCTGCATAAAACCCCATGAGCTACCAATAACACTCTGCTAACATGAGCATTCTCTTTTGTTTTCATTCTTTCTTCTTAATAACTCTTTTCTTGCTTGGGGACAAGCAAGTTTTAAGTTTGGTGTTGTGATGACAAGTCATCTTAGCCTAGTTTCACTAGTCTTTTTCCTTTGTTTTTATTTGGTTTTATGCACTTTCTTAAGCCACAAGTAAGCTAATTGGATTGAATTTCATTTTCCTTTGATTCAATCAACCATGGATGAATTGATGCATTTTCATGAGTTTTTGTGCTATAATTGCTTGTGTGACAAGAAGAAGGATAACTCTCATGATTATGGCATAACTTTGATACAATTGTTGATTGATGACAGGAGGAATAAAGCTTGGAAGAAGGTTGCAAGAATGGGCTTGAAAAGAGGAGTTCACGTTTGAGCTGACGTTTGCCTCAAACGTCAACTCAAATGTGAGTAGCAGATGAAGAACACCCTGGAGAAGAGCCAACGTTTGAGCCAACGTTTGACCTCAAACATTGAGGCAAACGTTGGCTGAAGAAGAAGCTCCTAGAAGGCAACGTTTGCGCCAACGTTTGCCTCAAACGTGAGGTCAAACGTTGGCGCCTAAAAGAAAGAAAAATGGCACTCCTGGAAGGGCAACGTTTGCGCCAACGTTTGCCTCAAACGTGAGGTCAAACGTTGGCGCCTAAAAGAGGAGAGTTGGAGCTTCTGGGCAGCGACGTTTAAGCCAACGTTTGCCTCAAACGTGAGGTCAAACGTTGGCTACATTTTGGCAAGAAAGAGCATGGAAGAGCACCCCTGATTGATGAGTTAGATGAGCCATGTTTGCGCCAACATTTGCCTCAAATGTTGGGCCAAATGTTGGCCAAAAAGAGAGCCTGGGGTGATCCACGTTAGAGCTCACGTTTGACCTCAAACGTTGAGCCAAACGTGGAGGACAGCAAATGGACTTGGCTGCATAATTTGACACAAGTGACGTTTGAGTCAACGTTTGCCTCAAACGTTGGCTCAAACGTGAATGGTTCATGGCCCGGTTCACTAAAGGATTTCTTCCCAACACCAAGAGCAATCAACGGAGGCTACTATCAACCCAATTCCATCAAGACTAAAGGCCCAATTCAAGGCTTAATGATCATGGGAAGAAAGTGTATAAATAGCTTAGGATTTGAAGTTTCAGAGAGCTTCCTTTTTAGAATTTTCAATACATGCAGTAGAGAGCTCACCTTAGTAGTTGCTTTTAGAATTTGAGAGTTCCTGGGAAGGAGAATTGAATTCTCTTCCTCTGGGTTGTTTTTGTTTTCTTTTCTACACACTTTGTCTGAGTCTTGAGTGTTGAGAATTGAAGGAATTCTGCTTCAATCTCACCTTGAGATCTTTCTGTTTTGATTTACTGCATCATTGAGAATTTGCGATTTCACTTCTTTTCTTCTACTGCTGGATCTTTACTTTTCTTGCAATTGAATTCTCAATTTGGATCTAGGAAGGTATTGAGATCTAGACTTGGTTATCTAGTCTCTTGGGTCCTGAGATCTGGAGTTTTCATTTTAATTTCTCTGTTGAACACTTCTTCAAGCAATTTACGTTTCCAGTTGAGATCCGTTTCATTTTAATTCCTCTTTTACTTATCTACTTGTTGAGATTTACTTTTCTCTGTTTAATTTTTGCAAATCCAATTCCCAATTCTTTTTATAATTCAAGCCATTTACATTTCTTGCACTTTAAGATTCTGCAATTTACATTTCTTGCAATCTAAGTTTCTGCAATTTATATTACTTGCACTTTAAGATTCAGCTTATTTACTTTCTTTACTCTTTAATTTTTTGCAATCTACCCCTCTCCCTTTATTTTCCATGCAATTTAAATTCTGGTAATCACAAATCACTCAATCAACTCTTGATTTGCTTGACTAAATCAACCACTAAACTAAAATTGCTCAATACTTCAATCCCTGTGGGATCGACCTCACTCACGTGAGTTATTATTACTTGATGCGACCCGGTGCACTTGCCGGTGAGTTTTGTGTCGGATCGTTTTCCGCACATCAGAGGACACCTAAACACGAGCCGTAATGGCCTCATCTTCGGCAGGCTCCTCCGATTTTTTTTTTTATTTTACGTTCTGCTGACTCCCGTTCTTTAAATGACGCTATCTCGAGGAGGACACCAAAGGGCGAGCCGTAATGGCCTCATCTTTGGCAGGCTCCTCAGGTTTTTTTTTTTTTATTTTTTTTTTTACGTTGTGCTGACCCTCGTTCTTTAAATGACGCTATCCTGAGGAGGACATCTAAAGGCAAGCCGTAATGGCCTCATCTTTGGAAAGCTCCTCCACTTTTTTTCACAGTTTTTTCTCGATTTTTTCCCTTTTTTTTTACGTTGTGCTGATACTCGTTCTTTAAATGACGTTATCCCGAAGAGGACACCTAAAGGCGAGCCATAATGGTCTCATCTTCGGCAGGCTCCTCCGTTTTTTTTTTATGTTGTGCTGACCCTCGTTCTTTAAATGACGCTATCCCGAGGAGGACACCTAAAGGCGAGCCGTAACGGCCTCATCTTCGGCAGGCTCCTCACGATTTTTTTTTTACGTTGTGCTGACACTCATTCTTTAAATGATGCTATCCCGAGGAGGACACCTAAACGCGAGCCGTAAAGGCCTCATCTTCGGCAGGCTCCTCCGATTTTTTTTTTTTTTTTTTATGTTGTGCTGACCCTCGTTCTTTAAATGATGCTATCCCGAGGAGGACACCTAAAAGGCGAGCCGTAATGGCCTCATCTTTGGGAAGCTCCTTTTCACAGTTTTTTTCCAGTTTTTTCCCTTTTTTTTTTTTTTACGTTGTGCTGACACTCGTTCTTTAAATGACGCTATCCCGAGGAGGACACCTAAACATGAGCCGTAATGACCTCATCTTCGGTAGGCTCCTCCGGTTTTTTTTTTATTTTACGTTCTGCTGACACTCGTTCTTTAAATGACGCTATCCCGAGGAGGACACCTAAGGGAGAGCCGTAATGGCCTCATATTCGGCAGGCTCCTCAGGTGTTTTTTCTTTTTAACGTTGTGCTGACCCTCGTTCTTTAAATGACGCTATCCTGAGAGGGACACCTAAAGGCAAGCCGTAATGGCCTCATGTTTGGCAAGCTCCTCCAATTTTTTTTTTCACAGTTTTTTCTCGGTTTTTTCCCTTTTTTTTTTTTTATACGTTGTGCTGACACTCATTCTTTAAATGACGCTATCCCGAGGAGGACACCTAAACGCGAGCCGTAAAGGTCTTATCTTCGGCAGGCTCCTCCGGTTTTTTTTTTTTTTTTTACGTTGTGCTGACCCTTGTTCTTTAAATGACGCTATCCTGAGGAGGACACCTAGAGGCGAGCCGTAATGGCCTCATCTTTGGGAAGCTCCTTCGGTTTTTTTTCAAAGTTTTTTTTCCGGTTCCCCCCCCTCTTTTTTTTTACGTTGTGCTGACACTCGTTCTTTAAATGATGCTATCCCGAGGAGGACACCTAAACACGAGCCGTAACGGCCTCATCTTCGGCAGGCTCCTCCGGTTTTTTTTTATTTTACGTTCTGCTGACACTCGTTCTTTAAATAACGCTACCCCGAGGAGGACACCTACGGGCGAGCCGTAATGGCCTCATCTTCGGCAGGCTCCTCAGGTGTTTTTTTTTTTTTTTTTTTACGTTGTGCTGACCCTCGTTCTTTAAATGACGCTATCCTGAGGAGGACACCTAAAGGCAAGCCGTAAAGGCCTCATCTTTGGCAAGCTCCTCCGATTTTTTTTCACAGTTTTTTCTCGGTTTTTTCCCTTTTTTTTTACGTTGTTCTGATACTCGTTCTTTAAATGACGCTATCCCGAGGAGGACACCTAAAGGCGAGCCATAATGGTCTCATCTTCGGCAGGCTCCTCCGTTTTTTTTTTAATGTTGTGCTGACCCTCGTTCTTTAAATGACGCTATCCCGAGGAGGACACCTAAAGGCGAGCTGTAACGGCCTCATCTTCGGCAGGCTCCTCATGGTTTTTTTTTTTTTACGTTGTGCTGACACTCATTCTTTAAATGATGCTATCCCGAGGAGGACACCTAAACACGCGCCGTAATGGCCTCATCTTCGGCAGGCTCCTCCGGTTTTTTTTTTATTTTACGTTCTGCTGACTCTCGTTCTTTAAATGACGCTATCTCGAGGAGGACACCTAAGGGCGAGACGTAATGGCCTCATCTTCGGCAGGCTCCTCAGGTGTTTTTTTTTTTTTTTTTTACGTTGTGCTGACCTTCGTTATTTAAATGACGCTATCCTGAGGAGGACACCTAAAGGCAAGCCGTAATGGCCTCATCTTTGGCAAGCTCCTCCAATTTTTTTTCACAGTTTTTTCTCGATTTTTTCCCTTTTTTTTATTTTACGTTCTGCTGACACTCGTTCTTTAAATGACGCTATCCCGAGGAGGACACGTAAGGGCGAGCCGTAATGGCCTCATCTTCGGCAGGCTCCTCAGGTGTTTTTGTTTTTTTATGTTGTGCAGACCCTCGTTCTTTAAATAACGCTATCCTGAGGAGGACACCTAAAGGCAAGCCGTAATGGCCTCATCTTTGGCAAGCTCCTTCGATTTTTTTTTCACAGTTTTTTCCGGTTTTTTCCCCCTTTTTTTTTACGTTGTGCTGATACTCGTTCTTTAAATGACGCTACCCCGAGGAGGACACCTAAAGGCGAGCCATAATGGTCTCATCTTCGGCCGGCTCCTCCGTTTTTTTTTATGTTGTGCTGACCCTCGTTCTTTAAATGACGCTATCCCGAGGAGGACACCTAAAGGCGAGCCGTAACGGCCTCATCTTCGGCAGGCTCCTCACGGTTTTTTTTTTTTTTTTACGTTGTGCTGACACTCATTCTTTAAATGACGCTATCCCGAGGAGGACACCTAAACGCGAGCCATAAAGGCCTCATCTTCGGCAGGCTCCTCCGGTTTATTTTTTTTATTTATTTTACGTTGTGCTGACCCTCGTTCTTTAAATGACTCTATCCCGAGTAGGACACCTAAAGGCGAGCCGTAATGGCCTCATCTTTGGTAAGCTCCTTTGGTTTTTTATCACTGTTTTTTTCCGGTTTTTTCCCCCCTTTTTTTTTTACGTTGTGCTGACACTCGTTCTTTAAATGACGCTATCCCGAGGAGGACACCTAATCACGAGCCATAATGGCCTCATATTCGGTAGGCTCCTCCGGTTTTTTTTTTTTTATTTTACGTTCTGCTGACTCTCGTTCTCTAAATGACGCTATCTCGAGGAGGACACCTAAGGGCGAGACGTAATGGCCTCATCTTCGGCAGGCTCCTCAGGTGTTCTTTTTTTTTTTTACGTTGTGCTGACCCTCGTTATTTAAATGACGCTATCCTGAGGAGGACACCTAAAGGCAAGCCGTAATGGCCTCATCTTTGGCAAGCTCCTCCAATTTTTTTTCACAGTTTTTTCTCGATTTTTTCCCTTTTTTTTATTTTACGTTCTGCTGACACTCGTTTTTTAAATGACGCTATCCCGAGGAGGACACCTACGGGCGAGCCGTAATGGCCTCATCATCAGCAGGCTCCTTAGGTGTTTTTTTTTTTTTTACATTGTGCTGACCCTCGTTCTTTAAATAACGCTATCCTGAGGAGGACACCTAAAGGCAAGCCGTAATGGCCTCATCTTTGGCAAGCTCCTCCGATTTTTTTTCACAGTTTTTTCTCAGTTTTTCCCCCTTTTTTTTTACGTTGTGCTGATACTCGTTCTTTAAATGACGCTATCCCGAGGAGGACAGCTAAAGGCGAGCCATAATGGTCTCATCTTCGGCAGGATCCTCCATTTTTTTTATGTTGTGCTGACCCTCGTTCTTTAAATGACGCTATCCCGAGGAGGACACCTAAAGGCGAGCCGTAACGGCCTCATCTTCGGCAGGCTCCTCACGGTTTTTTTTTTTTACGTTGTGCTGACACTCATTCTTTAAATGACGCTATCCCAAGGAGGACACCTAAAGGCGAGTCGTAATGACCTCATCTTCGGCAGGCTCCTCTGGTTTTTTTTATTTTACGTTCTGCTGACTCTCGTTCTTTAAATGACGCTATCTCGAGGAGGACACCTAAGGGCTAGCCGTAATGGCCTCATCTTCGGCAGGCTCCTCAGGTGTTCTTTTTTTTTTTCTTTTTTTTTTTTTACGTTGTGCTGACCCTCGTTCTTTAAATGACGCTATCTT
Source organism: Arachis hypogaea (assembly GCF_003086295.3). Taxonomy (NCBI): domain Eukaryota; kingdom Viridiplantae; phylum Streptophyta; class Magnoliopsida; order Fabales; family Fabaceae; genus Arachis; species Arachis hypogaea. The sequence continues at coordinate 71,224,433 of NC_092051.1, read as the reverse complement.
GAGGAGGACACCTAAAGGCAAGCCGTAATGGCCTCATCTTTGGCAAGCTACTCCAATTTTTTTTCACAGTTTTTTCTCGATTTTTTCCCTTTTTTTTATTTTATGTTCTGCTGACACTCGTTCTTTAAATGTCGCTATCCCGAGGAGGATACTTACGGGCGAACCGTAATGGCCTCATCTTCGATAGGCTCCTCAGGTGTTTTTTTTTTTACGTTGTCCTATGAGGGTCATCACAACAAAAAAAAACCAAAAAAAAACCAGGAAAAAAACTGTGAAAAAAAATCGGAGGAGCTTGCCAAAAATGAGGCCATTACGGCTCGCCTTTAAGTGTCCTCCTTGGGATGGCGTCATTTAAAGAACGAGGGTCAGCACAATGAAAAAAAAAAAACCGGAGGAGCCTACCGAAGATAAGGCCATTACGGCTCGCCTTTAGGTGTTTTCCTCGAGATAGCCTCATTTAAAGAACGAGGGTCAGCACAATGTAAAAAAAAAATAAAAAAATAAAAAAACCGGAGGAGACTGTCGAAGATGAGGCCATTATGGCTCGCCTTTAGGTGTCCTCCTCGGGATAGCGTTATTTAAAGAACGAGGGTCAGCACAACGTTAAAAAAAAACGGAAAATAAAAAAATGGAGGAGCGTGCCAAAGATGAGGCCGTTACGGCTCGCCTTTAGGTGTCTTCCTCGGGATAGCGTCATTTAAAGAACGAGGGTCAGAACAACGTAAAAAAAAATAAGAAAAATAAACCGGAAAAAAAAAAACCGAAGGAGCCTGTAGAAGATGAGGCCATTATGGCTCGCCTTTAGGTGTCCTCCTTGGGATAGCGTCATTTAAAGAACGAGGGTAAGCACAACGTAAAAAAAAAAAAGAAATGGAAAACAAAAAAATGGAGGAGCGTGCCGAATATGAGGCCATTATGGCTCGCCTTTAGGTGTCCTCCTCGAGATAGCGTCATTTAAATAACGAGGGTCAAAACAACGTTTAAAAAAAAAAGGAAAAAAAAACCGGAGGAGCTTGCCAAAGTTGAGGCCATTACGGCTTGACTTTAGGTGTCCTCCTCAGGAACGCGTCATTTAAAGAACGAGGGTCATCACAACGTAAAAAAAATAAAAAAATAAACCGAAAAAAAAACCGAAGGAGTCTGCAGAAGATGAGGCCATTATGGCTCGCCTTTAGGTGTCCTCCTCGGGATAGCGTCATTTAAAGAACGAGGGTCAGCACAACGTAAAAAAAAAACATAGGAGCCTGCCGAAGATGAGGCCGTTACGGCTCGCCTTAAGGTGTCCTCCTCAGGATAGCATCATTTAAAGAACGAGGTTCAGCACAAAAAAAAAACCCCGGAGGAGCCTGCCGAAGATGAGGCCATTACGGCTCGCCTTTAGGTGTCCTCCTCCAGATAGCGTCATTTAAAGAACGAGGGTCAGCACAACGTAAAAAAAAAAGGAAAAAAAATGGGATGAGCCTGCCGAAGATGAGGCCATTACCGCTCGACTTTAGGTGTCCTCCTCGGGATAGCGTCATTTAAAGAATGAGGGTCAGCACAATGAAAAAAAAAACAAAAAAAAAACGGAACAAAACTGTGAAAAAAAAATCGGAGGAGCTTGCCAAAGATGAGGCCATTACGGCTCGCCTTTAAGTGCCCTCCTTGGGGTGGCGTCATTTAAAGAACGAGGATCAGCACAATGAAAAAAAAACCCCGGAGGAGCCTGCCGAAGATAAGGCCATTATGGCTCACCTCTAGGTGTCCTCCTCGAGATAGCCTCATTTAAAGAATGAGGGTCAGCACAATGTAAAAAAAAAAAAAAAACGGAGGAGCCTGCCGAAGATGAGGCCATTATGGCTCGCCTTTAGGTGTCCTCCTCAGAATAGCATCATTTAAAGAACGAAGGTCAGCACAACGTTAAAAAAAAAAACCGAAAAAAAATAACCGGAGGAGCCTGCGAAGATGAGGCCATTATGGCTCGCCATTAGGTGTCCTCCTCGAGATAGCGTCATTTAAAGAACGAGGGTAAAAATAACGTTAGAAAAAAAAAGAAAAAAAAACCGGAGGAGCTTGCCAAAGATGAGGCCATTATGGCTCGCCTTTAGGTGTCCTCCTCGGGATAGCATCATTTAAAGAACGAGGGTCAGAAAAAGGTAAAAAAAAAGGAAATAAAAAAACCGGAGGAGCCTGCCGAAGATGAGGCCATTATGGCTCGCCTTTAAGTGTCCTCCTCGGGAACACGTCATTTAAAGAACGAGGGTCAGCACAACGTAAAAAAAAAAAAAAAATGGAGGAGCCTGCCGAAGATGAGGCCATTATGGCTCGCCTTTAGGTGTCCTCCTCGGAATAGCGTAATTTAAAGAACGAAGGTCAGCACAACGTTAAAAAAAAAAAAAACCGGAAAAAAAAATAACCGGAGGAGCCTGCCGAAGATGAGGCCATTATGGCTCGCCATTAGGTGTCCTCCTCGAGATAGCGTCATTTAAAGAACGGGGGTCAAAACAACGTTAAAAAAAAAGAAAAAAAAAAACCGGAGAAGCTTGCCAAAGATGTGGCCATTACGACTCGCCTTTAGGTGTCCTCCTCGGGATAGCATCATTTAAAGAACGAAGGTCAGAACAAGGTAAAAAAAAAAGGAAATAAGAAAACCGGAGGAGCCTGCCGAAGATGAGGCCATTATGGCTCGCCTTTAGGTGTCCTCCTCGGGAACGCATCATTTAAAGAACGAGGGTCAGCACAACGTAAAAAAAATAAAAAAATAAACCGAAAAAAAAAACCGAAGGAGTTTGCAGAAGATGAGGCCATTATGGCTCGCCTTTAGGTGTCCTCCTCGGGATAGCATCATTTAAAGAACGAGGGTCAGCACAACGTAAAAAAAAAAAAACATAGGCCAAGTACGGCTCGCTTAAGGTTTCAGAGCATCATTAAAACGAGGCAGCAAAAAAAAAAACCCCAGAGGAGCCTGCCGAAGATGAGGCCATTACGGCTCGCCTTTAGGTGTCCTCCTCCAGATAGCGTCATTTAAAGAACGAGGGTCAGCACAACGTAAAAAAAAAGGAAAAAAAAAAAAACGGGATGAGCCTGCCGAAGATGAGGCCATTACCGCTCGTCTTTAGGTGTCTTCCTCGGGATAGCGTCATTTAAAGAATGAGGGTCAGCACAATGAAAAAAAAAACCAAAAAAAACCGGGAAAAAACTGTGAAAAAAAATCGGAGGAGCTTGCCAAAGATGAGGCCATTACGGCTCGCCTTTAAGTGCCCTCCTTGGGGTGTTGTCATTTAAAGAACGAGGATCAGCACACTGAAAAAAAAACCCCGGAGGAGCCTGCCGAAGATAAGGCCATTATGGCTCACCTTTAGGTGTCCTCCTCGAGATAGCCTCATTTAAAGAATGAGGGTCAGCACAATGTAAAAAAAAAAAAAAAACAGAGGAGCCTGCCGAAGATGAGGCCATTATGGCTCGCCTTTAGGTGTCCTCCTCAGAATAGAGTCATTTCAAGAACGAAGGTCAGCACAACGTTAAAAAAAAAAAAACCGGAAAAAAAATAACCGGAGGAGCCTGCCGAAGATGAGGCCATTATGGCTCTCCATTAGGTGTTCTCCTCGAGATAGCGTCATTTAAAGAACGAGGGTAAAAATAACGTTAAAAAAAAAGAAAAAAAAACCGGAGGAGCTTGCCAAAGATGAGGCCATTACGGCTCGCATTTAGGTGTCCTCCTCGGGATAGCATCATTTAAAGAACGAGGGTCAGAACAAGGTAAAAAAAAAGAAAATAAAAAAACCGGAGGAGCCTGCCGAAGATGAGGCCATTATGGCTCGCCTTTAAGTGTCCTCCTCGGGAACACGTCATTTAAAGAACGAGGGTCAGCACAACGTAAAAAAAAAAAAAAAAAAAAAAAACGGAGGAGCCTGCCGAAGATGAGGCCATTATGGCTCGCCTTTAGGTGTCCTCCTCGGAATAGCGTCATTTAAAGAACGAAGGTCAGCACAACGTTAAAAAAAAAAAAACCGGAAAAAAAAATAACCGGAGGAGCCTGCAGAAGATGAGGCCATTATGGCTCGCCATTAGGTGTCCTCCTCGAGATAGCGTCATTTAAAGAACGAGGGTCAAAACAACGTTAAAAAAAAAAGAAAAAAAAAAACCGGAGAAGCTTGCCAAAGATGTGGCCATTACGACTCGCCTTTAGGTGTCCTCCTCGGATAGCATCATTTAAAGAACGAAGGTCAGAACAAGGTAAAAAAAAAGGAAATAGGAAAACCGGAGGAGCCTGCCGAAGATGAGGCCATTATGGCTCGCCTTTAGGTGTCCTCCTCGGGAACGCATCATTTAAAGAACGAGGGTCAGCACAACGTAAAAAAAATAAAAAAAAACCGAAAAAAAAAACCGAAGGAGTTTGCAGAAGATGAGGCCATTATGGCTCGCCTTTAGGTGTCCTCCTCGGGATAGCATCATTTAAAGAACGAGGGTCAGCACAACGTAAAAAAAAAACATAGGAGCCTGCCGAAGATGAGGCCGTTACGGCTCGCCTTAAGGTGTCCTCCTCAGGATAGCATCATTTAAAGAACGAGGTTCAGCACAAAAAAAAAAACCCCGGAGGAGCCTGCCGAAGATGAGGCCATTACGGCTCGCCTTTAGGTGTCCTCCTCCAGATAGCGTCATTTAAAGAACGAGGGTCAGCACAACGTAAAAAAAAAGGAAAAAAAAAAAAAAACGGGATGAGCCTGCCGAAGATGAGGCCATTACCGCTCGACTTTAGGTGTCTTCCTCGGGATAGCGTCATTTAAAGAATGAGGGTCAGCACAATGAAAAAAAAAAACCAAAAAAAACCGGGAAAAAAACTGTGAAAAAAAATCGGAGGAGCTTGCCAAAGATGAGGCCATTACGGCTCGCCTTTAAGTGCCCTCCTTGGGGTGTTGTCATTTAAAGAACGAGGATCAGCACAATGAAAAAAAAACCCCGGAGGAATCTGCCGAAGATAAGGCCATTATGGCTCACCTTTAGGTGTCCTCCTCGAGATAGCCTCATTTAAAGAATGAGGGTCAGCACAATGTAAAAAAAAAAAAAAAAAAAAAAAAAAAAAACAGAGGAGCCTGCCGAAGATGAGGCCATTATGGCTCGCCTTTAGGTGTCCTCCTCAGAATAGAGTCATTTAAAGAACGAAGGTCAGCACAACGTTAAAAAAAAAAAACCGGAAAAAAAATAACCGGAGGAGCCTGCCGAAGATGAGGCCATTATGGCTCGCCATTAGGTGTCCTCCTCGAGATAGCGTCATTTAAAGAACGAGGGTAAAAATAACGTTAAAAAAAAAGAAAAAAAAACCGGAGGAGCTTGCCAAAGATGAGGCCATTACGGCTCGCATTTAGGTGTCCTCCTCGGGATAGCATCATTTAAAGAACGAGGGTCAGAACAAGGTAAAAAAAAAGAAAATAAAAAAACCGGAGGAGCCTGCCGAAGATGAGGCCATTATGGCTCGCCTTTAAGTGTCCTCCTCGGGAACACGTCATTTAAAGAACGAGGGTCAGCACAACGTAAAAAAAAAAAAAAAAAAAAAAAACGGAGGAGCCTGCCGAAGATGAGGCCATTATGGCTCGCCTTTAGGTGTCCTCCTCGGAATAGCGTCATTTAAAGAACGAAGGTCAGCACAACGTTAAAAAAAAAAAAAACCGGAAAAAAAAATAACCGGAGGAGCCTGCAGAAGATGAGGCCATTATGGCTCGCCATTAGGTGTCCTCCTCGAGATAGCGTCATTTAAAGAACGAGGGTCAAAACAACGTTAAAAAAAAAAGAAAAAAAAAAACCGGAGAAGCTTGCCAAAGATGTGGCCATTACGACTCGCCTTTAGTTGTCCTCCTCGGGATAGCATCATTTAAAGAACGAAGGTCAGAACAAGGTAAAAAAAAAGGAAATAGGCAAACCGGAGGAGCCTGCCGAAGATGAGGCCATTATGGCTCGCCTTTAGGTGTCCTCCTCGGGAACGCATCATTTAAAGAACGAGGGTCAGCACAACGTAAAAAAAATAAAAAAATAAACCGAAAAAAAAAACCGAAGGAGTTTGCAGAAGATGAGGCCATTATGGCTCGCCTTTAGGTGTCCTCCTCGGGATAGCGTCATTTAAAGAACGAGGGTCAGCACAACGTAAAAAAAAAACATAGGAGCCTGCCGAAGATGAGGCCGTTACGGCTCGCCTTAAGGTGTCCTCCTCAGGATAGCATCATTTAAAGAACGAGGTTCAGCACAAAAAAAAAAAACCCCGGAGGAGCCTGCCGAAGATGAGGCCATTACGGCTCGCCTTTAGGTGTCCTCCTCCAGATAGCGTCATTTAAAGAACGAGGGTCAGCACAACGTAAAAAAAAAGGAAAAAAAAAAACGGGATGAGCCTGCCGAAGATGAGGCCATTACCGCTCGACTTTAGGTGTCCTCCTCGGGATAGCGTCATTTAAAGAATGAGGGTCAGCACAATGAAAAAAAAAAACCAAAAAAAACCGGGAAAAAAAAATCGGAGGAGCTTGCCAAAGATGAGGCCATTACGGCTCGCCTTTAAGTGCCCTCCTTGGGGTGTTGTCATTTAAAGAACGAGGATCAGCACAATGAAAAAAAAACCCCGGAGGAGCCTGCCGTAGATAAGGCCATTATGGCTCGCCTTTAGGTGTCCTCCTCGAGATAGCCTCATTTAAAGAATGAGGGTCAGCACAATGTAAAAAAAAAAAAAAAAAAAAACAGAGGAGCCTGCCGAAGATGAGGCCATTATGGCTCGCCTTTAGGTGTCCTCCTCAGAATAGAGTCATTTAAAGAACGAGGGTTAGAACAAGGTAAAAAAAAAGGAAATAAAAAAACCGGAGTAGCCTGCCGAAGATGAGGCCATTATGGCTCGCCTTTAAGTGTCCTCCTCGGGAACGCGTCATTTAAAGAACGAGGGTCAGCGCAACGTAAAAAAAAAAAAAAAAAAAAAAAAAAAAAAAAAAGACAGAGGAGCCTGCCGAAGATGAGGCCATTATGGCTCGCCTTTAGGTGTCCTCCTCGGAATAACGTCATTTAAAGAATGAAGGTCAGCACAACGTTAAAAAAAAAAAACCGGAAAAAAAAAATAACCGGAGGAGCCTGCCGAAGATGAGGCCATTATGGCTCGCCATTAGGTGTCCTCCTCGAGATAGCGTCATTTAAAGAACGAGGGTCAAAACAACGTTAAAAAAAAAGAAAAAAAAAAACCGGAGAAGCTTGCTAAAGATGAGGCCATTACGGCTCGCCTTTAGGTGTCCTCCTCGGGATAGCATCATTTAAAGAACGAGGGTCAGAACAAGGTAAAAAAAAAAACAAAATAAGAAAACCGGAGGAGCCTGCCGAAGATGAGGCCATTATGGCTTGCCTTTAGGTGTCCTCCTCGAGATAGCGTCATTTAAAGAACGAGGGTCAAAACAACGTTTAAAAAAAAAGGAAAAAAAAAACCGGAGGAGCTTGCCAAAGTTGAGGCCATTACGGCTTGCCTTTAGGTGTCCTCCTCGGGATAGCGTCATTTAAAGAACGAGGGTCAGAACAATGTAAAAAAAAAGGAAATAAAAAAACCGGAGGAGCCTGCCGAAGATGAGGCCATTATGGCTTGCCTTTAGGTGTCCTCCTCGGGAACGCGTCATTTAAAGAACGAGGGTCATCACAACGTAAAAAAAATAAAAAAAATAAACCGAAAAAAAAACCGAAGGATTCTGCAGAAGATGAGGCCATTATAGCTCGCCTTTAGGTGTCCTCCTCGGGATAGCGTCATTTAAAGAACGAGGGTCAGCACAACGTAAAAAAAAAAACATAGGAGCCTGCCGAAGATGAGGCCGTTACGGCTCGCCTTAAGGTGTCCTCCTCAGGATAGCATCATTTAAAGAACGAGGTTCAGCACAAAAAAAAAACCCCGGAGGAGCCTGCCGAAGATGAGGCCATTACGGCTCGCCTTTAGGTGTCCTCCTCCAGATAGCGTCATTTTAAGAACGAGTGTCAGCACAACGTAAAAAAAAAAGGAAAAAAAATGGGATGAGCCTGCCGAAGATGAGGCCATTACCGCTCGACTTTAGGTGTCCTCCTCGGGATAGCGTCATTTAAAGAATGAGGGTCAGCACAATGAAAAAAAAAACAAAAAAAAAACGGAAAAAAACTGTGAAAAAAAATCGGAGGAGCTTGCCAAAGATGAGGCCATTACGGCTCGCCTTTAAGTGCCCTCCTTGGGGTGGCGTCATTTAAAGAACGAGGATCAGCACAATGAAAAAAAAACCCCGGAGGAGCCTGCCGAAGATAAGGCCATTATGGCTCACCTTTAGGTGTCCTCCTCGAGATAGCCTCATTTAAAGAATGAGGGTCAGCACAATGTAAAAAAAAAAAAAAACGGAGGAGCCTGCCGAAGATGAGGCCATTATGGCTCGCCTTTAGGTGTTCTCCTCAGAATAGCATCCTTTAAAGAACGATGGTCAGTACAACGTTAAAGAAAAAAAAACCGAAAAAAAAATAACCGGAGGAGCCTGCCGAAGATGAGGCCATTATGGCTCGCCATTAGGTGTCCTCCTCGAGATAGCGTCATTTAAAGAACGAGGGTAAAAACAACGTTAAAAAAAAAAAGAAAAAAAACCGGAGGAGCTTGCCAAAGATGAGGCCATTACGGCTCGCCTTTAGGTGTCCTCCTCGGGATAGCATCATTTAAAGAACGAGGGTCAGAACAAGGTAAAAAAAAGGAAATAAAAAAACCGGAGGAGCCTGCCGAAGATGAGGCCATTATGGCTCGCCTTTAGGTGTCCTCCTCGGAATAGCGTCATTTAATGAACGAAGGTCAGCACAACGTTAAAAAAAAAAAAAAACCGGAAAAAAAAATAACCGGAGGAGCCTGCCGAAGATGAGGCCATTATGGCTCGCCATTAGGTGTCCTCCTCGAGATAGCGTCATTTAAAGAACGAGGGTCAAAACAACGTTAAAAAAAAAAGAAAAAAAAAAAACCGGAGAAGCTTGCCAAAGATGTGGCCATTACGACTCGCCTTTAGGTGTCCTCCTCGGGATAGCATCATTTAAAGAACGAAGGTCAGAACAAGGTAAAAAAAAAAGGAAATAAGAAAAACGGAGGAGCCTGCCGAAGATGAGGCCATTATGGCTCGCCTTTAGGTGTCCTCCTCGGAATAGCGTCATTTAATGAACGAAGGTCAGCACAACGTTAAAAAAAAAAAAAACCGGAAAAAAAAAATAACCGGAGGAGCCTGCCGAAGATGAGGCCATTATGGCTCGCCATTAGGTGTCCTCCTCGAGATAGCGTCATTTAAAGAACGAGGGTCAAAACAACGTTAAAAAAAAAAGAAAAAAAAAAACCGGAGAAGCTTGCCAAAGATGTGGCCATTACGACTCGCCTTTAGGTGTCCTCCTCGGGATAGCATCATTTAAAGAACGAAGGTCAGAACAAGGTAAAAAAAAAAGGAAATAAGAAAACCGGAGGAGCCTGCCGAAGATGAGGCCATTATGGCTCGCCTTTAAGTGTCCTCCTCGGGAACGCGTCATTTAAAGAACGAGGGTCAGCGCAACGTAAAAAAAAAAAAAAAAAAAAAAAAAAAAGACGGAGGAGCCTGCCGAAGATGAGGCCATTATGGCTCGCCTTTAGGTGTCCTCCTCGGAATAACGTCATTTAAAGAATGAAGGTCAGCACAACGTTAAAAAAAAAAAACCGGAAAAAAAAAATAACCGGAGGAGCCTGCCGAAGATGAGGCCATTATGGCTCGCCATTAGGTGTCCTCCTCGAGATAGCGTCATTTAAAGAACGAGGGTCAAAACAACGTTAAAAAAAAAGAAAAAAAAAACCGGAGAAGCTTGCTAAAGATGAGGCCATTACGGCTCGCCTTTAGGTGTCCTCCTCGGGATAGCATCATTTAAAGAACGAGGGTCAGAACAAGGTAAAAAAAAAAACAAAATAAGAAATCGGAGGAGCCTGCCGAAGATGAGGCCATTATGGCTTGCCTTTAGGTGTCCTCCTCGAGATAGCGTCATTTAAAGAACGAGGGTCAAAACAACGTTTAAAAAAAAAAGGAAAAAAAAAAACCGGAGGAGCTTGCCAAAGTTGAGGCCATTACGGCTTGCCTTTAGGTGTCCTCCTCGGGATAGCGTCATTTAAAGAACGAGGGTCAGAACAATGTAAAAAAAAAGGAAATAAAAAAACCGGAGGAGCCTGCCGAAGATGAGGCCATTATGGCTTGCCTTTAGGTGTCCTCCTCGGGAACGCGTCATTTAAAGAACGAGGGTCATCACAACGTAAAAAAAATAAAAAAATAAACCGAAAAAAAAACCGAAGGATTCTGCAGAAGATGAGGCCATTATAGCTCGCCTTTAGGTGTCCTCCTCGGGATAGCGTCATTTAAAGAACGAGGGTCAGCACAACGTAAAAAAAAAAACATAGGAGCCTGCCGAAGATGAGGCCGTTACGGCTCGCCTTAAGGTGTCCTCCTCAGGATAGCATCATTTAAAGAACGAGGTTCAGCACAAAAAAAAAAACCCCGGAGGAGCCTGCCGAAGATGAGGCCATTACGGCTCGCCTTTAGGTGTCCTCCTCCAGATAGCGTCATTTAAAGAACGAGTGTCAGCACAACGTAAAAAAAAAAGGAAAAAAAATGGGATGAGCCTGCCGAAGATGAGGCCATTACCGCTCGACTTTAGGTGTCCTCCTCGGGATAGCGTCATTTAAAGAATGAGGGTCAGCACAATGAAAAAAAAAACAAAAAAAAAATGGAAAAAAACTGTGCAAAAAAATCGGAGGAGCTTGCCAAAGATGAGGCCATTACGGCTCGCCTTTAAGTGCCCTCCTTGGGGTGGCGTCATTTAAAGAACGAGGATCAGCACAATGAAAAAAAAACCCCGGAGGAGCCTGCCGAAGATAAGGCCATTATGGCTCACCTTTAGGTGTCCTCCTCGAGATAGCCTCATTTAAAGAATGAGGGTCAGCACAATGTAAAAAAAAAAAAAACGGAGGAGCCTGCCGAAGATGAGGCCATTATGGCTCGCCTTTAGGTGTTCTCCTCAGAATAGCATCATTTAAAGAACGATGGTCAGTACAACGTTAAAGAAAAAAAAACCGAAAAAAAAAAATAACCGGAGGAGCCTGCCGAAGATGAGGCCATTATGGCTCGCCATTAGGTGTCCTCCTCGAGATAGCGTCATTTAAAGAACGAGGGTAAAAACAACGTTAAAAAAAAAAAGAAAAAAAACCGGAGGAGCTTGCCAAAGATGAGGCCATTACGGCTCGCCTTTAGGTGTCCTCCTCGGGATAGCATCATTTAAAGAACGAGGGTCAGAACAAGGTAAAAAAAAGGAAATAAAAAAACCGGAGGAGCTTGCCGAAGATGAGGCCATTATGGCTCGCCTTTAAGTGTCCTCCTCGGGAACACGTCATTTAAAGAACGAGGGTCAGCACAACGTAAAAAAAAAAAAAAAAAAAACGGAGGAGCCTGCCGAAGATGAGGCCATTATGGCTCGCCTTTAGGTGTCCTCCTCGGAATAGCGTCATTTAATGAACGAAGGTCAGCACAACGTTAAAAAAAAAAAACCGGAAAAAAAAATAACCGGAGGAGCCTGCCGAATATGAGGCCATTATGGCTCGCCATTAGGTGTCCTCCTCGAGATAGCGTCATTTAAAGAACGAGGGTCAAAACAACGTTAAAAAAAAAAGAAAAAAAAAAACCGGAGAAGCTTGCCAAAGATGTGGCCATTACGACTCGCCTTTAGGTGTCCTCCTCGGGATAGCATCATTTAAAGAACGAAGGTCAGAACAAGGTAAAAAAAAAAGGAAATAAGAAAACCGGAGGAGCCTGCCGAAGATGAGGCCATTATGGCTCGCCTTTAGGTGTCCTCCTCGGGAACGCATCATTTAAAGAACGAGGGTCAGCACAACGTAAAAAAAATAAAAAAATAAACCGAAAAAAAAAACCGAAGGAGTTTGCAGAAGATGAGGCCATTATGGCTCGCCTTTAGGTGTCCTCCTCGGGATAGCGTCATTTAAAGAACGAGGGTCAGCACAACGTAAAAAAAAAAACATAGGAGCCTGCCGAAGATGAGGCCGTTACGGCTCGCCTTAAGGTGTCCTCCTCAGGATAGCATCATTTAAAGAACGAGGTTCAGCACAAAAAAAAAAAACCCTGGAGGAGCCTGCCGAAGATGAGGCCATTACGGCTCGCCTTTAGGTGTCCTCCTCCAGATTGCGTCATTTAAAGAACGAGGGTCAGCACAACGTAAAAAAAAAGGAAAAAAAAAAACGGGATGAGCCTGCCGAAGATGAGGCCATTACCGCTCGACTTTAGGTGTCCTCCTCGGGATAGCGTCATTTAAAGAATGAGGGTCAGCACAATGAAAAAAAAAAACCAAAAAAAACCGGGAAAAAAACTGTGAAAAAAAATCGGAGGAGCTTGCCAAAGATGAGGCCATTACGGCTCGCCTTTAAGTGCCCTCCTTGGGGTGTTGTCATTTAAAGAACGAGGATCAGCACAATGAAAAAAAAACCCAGGAGGAGCCTGCCGAAGATAAGGCCATTATGGCTCGCCTTTAGGTGTCCTCCTCGAGATAGCCTCATTTAAAGAATGAGGGTCAGCACAATGTAAAAAAAAAAAAAAAAAAAAAACAGAGGAGCCTGCCGAAGATGAGGCCATTATGGCTCGCCTTTAGGTGTCCTCCTCAGAATAGAGTCATTTAAAGAACGAGGGTTAGAACAAGGTAAAAAAAAAAGGAAATAAAAAAATCGGAGTAGCCTGCCGAAGATGAGGCCATTATGGCTCGCCTTTAAGTGTCCTCCTCGGGAACGCGTCATTTAAAGAACGAGGGTCAGCGCAACGTAAAAAAAAAAAAAAAAAAAAAAAAAAAAAAAAAAAAAAAAAGACGGAGGAGCCTGCCGAAGATGTGGCCATTATGGCTCGCCTTTAGGTGTCCTCCTCGGAATAACGTCATTTAAAGAATGAAGGTCAGCACAACGTTAAAAAAAAAAACCGGAAAAAAAAAATAACCGGAGGAGCCTGCCGAAGATGAGGCCATTATGGCTCGCCATTAGGTGTCCTCCTCGAGATAGCGTCATTTAAAGAACGAGGGTCAAAACATCGTTAAAAAAAAAGAAAAAAAAACCGGAGAAGCTTGCCAAAGATGAGGCCATTACGGCTCGCCTTTAGGTGTCCTCCTCGGGATAGCATCATTTAAAGAACGAGGGTCAGAACAAGGTAAAAAAAAAAAGAAAATAAGAAAACCGGAGGAGCCTGCCGAAGATGAGGCCATTATGGCTTGCCTTTAGGGGTCCTCCTCGAGATAGCGTCATTTAAAGAACGAGGGTCAAAACAACGTTTAAAAAAAAAGGAAAAAAAAAAACCGGAGGAGCTTGCCAAAGTTGAGGCCATTACGGCTTGCCTTTAGGTGTCCTCCTCGGGATAGCGTCATTTAAAGAACGAGGGTCAGAACAATGTAAAAAAAAGGAAATAAAAAAACCGGAGGAGCCTGCCGAAGATGAGGCCATTATGGCTTGCCTTTAGGTGTCCTCCTCGGGAACGCGTCATTTAAAGAACGAGGGTCATCACAACGTAAAAAAAATAAAAAAATAAACCGAAAAAAAAACCGAAGGAGCCTGCAGAAGATGAGGCCATTATAGCTCGCCTTTAGGTGTCCTCCTCGGGATAGCGTCATTTAAAGAACGAGGGTCAGCACAACGTAAAAAAAAAAACATAGGAGCCTGCCGAAGATGAGGCCGTTACGGCTCGCCTCAAGGTGTCCTCCTCAGGATAGCATCATTTAAAGAACGAGGTTCAGCACAAAAAAAAACCCCGGAGGAGCCTGCCGAAGATGAGGCCATTACGGCTCGCCTTTAGGTGTCCTCCTCCAGATAGCGTCATTTAAAGAACGAGGGTCAGCACAACGTAAAAAAAAAGGAAAAAAAAAAACGGGATGAGCCTGCCGAAGATGAGGCCATTACCGCTCGACTTTAGGTGTCCTCCTCGGGATAGCGTCATTTAAAGAATGAGGGTCAGCACAATGAAAAAAAAAACCAAAAAAAACCGGGAAAAAAACTGTGAAAAAAAATCGGAGGAGCTTGCCAAAGATGAGGCCATTACGGCTCGCCTTTAAGTGCCCTCCTTGGGGTGGCGTCATTTAAAGAACGAGGATCAGCACAATGAAAAAAAAAACCCCGGAGGAGCCTGCCGAAGATAAGGACATTATGGCTCGCCTTTACGTGTCCTCCTCGAGATAGCCTCGTTTAAAGAATGAGGGTCAGCACAATGTAATAAAAAAAAAAAAAAAAAAAAAAAAAAAAACAGAGGAGCCTGCCGAAGATGAGGCCATTATGGCTCGCCTTTAGGTGTCCTCCTCAGAATAACGTCATTTAAAGAATGAAGGTCAGCACAACGTTAAAAAAAAAAATCGGAAAAAAAAAACCGGAGGAGCCTGCCGAAGATGAGGCCATTATGGCTCGCCATTAGGTGTCCTCCTCGAGATAGGGTCATCTAAAGAACGAGGGTCAGCACAACGTAAAAAAAAAAACATAGGAGCCTGCCGAAGATGAGGCCGTTACGGCTCGCCTTAAGGTGTCCTCCTCAGGATAGCATCATTTAAAGAACAAGGTTCAGCACAAAAAAAAAACCCCGGAGGAGCCTGCCGAAGATGAGGCCATTACGGCTCGCCTTTAGGTGTCCTCCTCCAGATAGCGTCATTTAAAGAACGAGGGTCAGCACAACGTAAAAAAAAAAGGAAAAAAAAATGGGATGAGCCTGCCGAAGATGAGGCCATTACCGCTCGACTTTAGGTGTCCTCCTCGGGATAGCGTCATTTAAAGAATGAGGGTCAGCACAATGAAAAAAAAAACCAAAAAAAACCGGGAAAAAAACTGTGAAAAAAATCGGAGGAGCTTGCCAAAGATGAGGCCATTACGGCTCGCCTTTAAGTGCCCTCCTTGGGGTGGCGTCATTTAAAGAACGAGGATCAGCACAATGAAAAAAAAAACCCCGGAGGAGCCTGCCGAAGATAAGGCCATTATGGCTCGCCTTCAGGTGTCCTCCTCGAGATAGCCTCATTTAAAGAATGAGGGTCAGCACAATGTAAAAAAAAAAAAAAAAAAAAACGGAGGAGCCTGCCGAAGATGAGGTCATTATGGCTCGCCTTTAGGTGTCCTCCTCAGAATAGCGTCATTTAAAGAACGAAGGTCAGCACAACGTTAAAAAAAAAAAAAACCGGAAAAAAAATAACCAGAGGAGCCTGCCGAAGATGAGGCCATTATGGCTCGCCATTAGGTGTCCTCCTCGAGATAGCGTCATTTAAAGAACGAGGGTCAAAACAACGTTAAAAAAAAAAAGAAAAAAAAACCGGAGGAGCTTGCCAAAGATGAGGCCATTACGGCTCGCCTTTAGGTGTCCTCCTCGGGATAGCATCATTTAAAGAACGAGGGTCAGAACAAGGTAAAAAAAAAGGAAATAAAAAAACCGGAGGAGCCTGCCGAAATGTGAGGCCATTATGGCTCGCCTTTAAGTGTCCTCCTCGGGAACACGTCATTTAAAGAACGAGGGTCAGCACAACGTAAAAAAAAAAAAAAAAAAAAACGGAGGAGCCTGCCGAAGATGAGGCCATTATGGCTCGCCTTTAGGTGTCCTCCTCGGAATAGCGTCATTTAAAGAACGAAGGTCAGCACAACGTTAAAAAAAAAAACCGGAAAAAAAATAACCGGAGGAGCCTGCCGAAGATGAGGCCATTATGGCTCGCCATTAGGTGTCCTCCTCGAGATAGCGTCATTTAAAGAACGAGGGTCAAAACAACGTTAAAAAAAAAAAGAAAAAAAAAACCGGAGAAGCTTGCCAAAGATGAGGCCATTACGGCTTGCCTTTAGGTGTCCTCCTCGGGATAGCATCATTTAAAGAACGAGGGTCAGAACAAGGTAAAAAAAAAAGGAAATAAGAAAACCGGAGGAGCCTGCCGAAGATGAGGCCATTATGGCTCGCCTTTAAGTGTCCTCCTCGGGAACGCGTCATTTAAAGAACGAGGGTCAGCACAACGTAAAAAAAATAAAAAAAAAAACCGAAAAAAAAAACCGAAGGAGTCTGCAGAAGATGAGATCATTATGGCTCGCCTTTAGGTGTCCTCCTCGGGATAGCGTCATTTAAAGAACGAGGGTAAGCACAACGTAAAAAAAAACATAGGAGCCTGCCGAAGATGAGGCCGTTACGGCTCTCCTTAAGGTGTCCTCCTCAGGATAGCATCATTTAAAGAACGAGGTTCAGCACAAAAAAAAAAAACCCCGGAGGAGCCTGCCGAAGATGAGGCCATTGCGGCTCGCCTTTAGGTGTCCTCCTCCAGATAGCGTCATTTAAAGAACGAGGGTCAGCACAACGTAAAAAAAAAGGAAAAAAAAAATGGGATGAGCCTGCCGAAGATGAGGCCATTACCGCTCGACTTTAGGTGTCCTCCTCGTGATAGCGTCATTTAAAGAATGAGGGTCAGCACAATGAAAAAAAAAACCAAAAAAAACCGGGAAAAAAACTGTTAAAAAAATCGGAGGAGCTTGCCAAAGATGAGGCCATTACGGCTCGCCTTTAAGTGCCCTCCTTGGGGTGGCGTCATTTAAAGAACGAGGATCAGCACAATGAAAAAAAAACCCCGGAGGAGCCTGCCGAAGATAAGGCCATTATGGCTCGCCTTCAGGTGTCCTTCTCGAGATAGCCTCATTTAAAGAATGAGGGTCAGCACAATGTAAAAAAAAAAAAAAATGGAGGAGCCTGCCGAAGATGAGGCCATTATGGCTCGCCTTTAGGTGTCCTCCTCAGAATAGCGTCATTTAAAGAACGAAGGTCAGCACAACGTTAAAAAAAAAAAACCGGAAAAAAAATAACCGGAGGAGCCTGCCGAAGATGAGGCCATTATGGCTCGCCATTAGGTGTCCTCCTCGAGATAGCGTCATTTAAAGAACGAGGGTCAAAACAATGTTAAAAAAAAAAAAAGAAAAAAAAACCGGAGGAGCTTGCCAAAGATGAGGCCATTACGGCTCGCCTTTAGGTGTCCTCCTCGGGATAGCATCATTTAAAGAACGAGGGTCAGAACAAGGTAAAAAAAAAGGAAATAAAAAAACCGGAGGAGCCTGCCGAAATGTGAGGCCATTATGGCTCGCCTTTAAGTGTCCTCCTCGGGAACACGTCATTTAAAGAACGAGGGTCAGCACAACGTAAAAAAAAAAAAAAAAAAAAACGGAGGAGCCTGCCGAAGATGAGGCCATTATGGCTCGCCTTTAGGTGTCCTCCTCGGAATAGCGTCATTTAAAGAACGAAGGTCAGCACAACGTTAAAAAAAAAAAACCGGAAAAAAAATAACCGGAGGAGCCTGCCGAAGATGAGGCCATTATGGCTCGCCATTAGGTGTCCTCCTCGAGATAGCGTCATTTAAAGAACGAGGGTCAAAACAACGTTAAAAAAAAAAGAAAAAAAAAACCGGAGAAGCTTGCCAAAGATGAGGCCATTACGGCTTGCCTTTAGGTGTCCTCCTCGGGATAGCATCATTTAAAGAACGAGGGTCAGAACAAGGTAAAAAAAAAAGGAAATAAGAAAACCGGAGGAGCCTGCCGAAGATGAGGCCATTATGGCTCGCCTTTAAGTGTCCTCCTCGGGAACGCGTCATTTAAAGAACGAGGGTCAGCACAACGTAAAAAAAAATAAAAAAAAAAACCGAAAAAAAAAACCGAAGGAGTCTGCAGAAGATGAGATCATTATGGCTCGCCTTTAGGTGTCCTCCTCGGGATAGCGTCATTTAAAGAACGAGGGTAAGCACAACGTAAAAAAAAAAACATAGGAGCCTGCCGAAGATGAGGCCGTTACGGCTCTCCTTAAGGTGTCCTCCTCAGGATAGCATCATTTAAAGAACGAGGTTCAGCACAAAAAAAAAAAACCCCGGAGGAGCCTGCCGAAGATGAGGCCATTGCGGCTCGCCTTTAGGTGTCCTCCTCCAGATAGCGTCATTTAAAGAACGAGGGTCAGCACAACGTAAAAAAAAAGGAAAAAAAAAATGGGATGAGCCTGCCGAAGATGAGGCCATTACCGCTCGACTTTAGGTGTCCTCCTCGTGATAGCGTCATTTAAAGAATGAGGGTCAGCACAATGAAAAAAAAAACCAAAAAAAACCGGGAAAAAAACTGTTAAAAAAATCGGAGGAGCTTGCCAAAGATGAGGCCATTACGGCTCGCCTTTAAGTGCCCTCCTTGGGGTGGCGTCATTTAAAGAACGAGGATCAGCACAATGAAAAAAAAACCCCGGAGGAGCCTGCCGAAGATAAGGCCATTATGGCTCGCCTTCAGGTGTCCTTCTCGAGATAGCCTCATTTAAAGAATGAGGGTCAGCACAATGTAAAAAAAAAAAAATGGAGGAGCCTGCCGAAGATGAGGCCATTATGGCTCGCCTTTAGGTGTCCTCCTCAGAATAGCGTCATTTAAAGAACGAAGGTCAGCACAACGTTAAAAAAAAAAAACCGGAAAAAAAATAACCGGAGGAGCCTGCCGAAGATGAGGCCATTATGGCTCGCCATTAGGTGTCCTCCTCGAGATAGCGTCATTTAAAGAACGAGGGTCAAAACAATGTTAAAAAAAAAAAAAGAAAAAAAAACCGGAGGAGCTTGCCAAAGATGAGGCCATTACGGCTCGCCTTTAGGTGTCCTCCTCGGGATAGCATCATTTAAAGAACGAGGGTCAGAACAAGGTAAAAAAAAAGGAAATAAAAAAACCGGAGGAGCCTGCCGAAGATGAGGCCATTATGGCTCGCCTTTAGGTGTCCTCCTCGGGAAAACGTCATTTAAAGAACGAGGGTCAGCACAACGTAAAAAAAAAAAAAAAAAAAAAAAAAAAAAAAAAAAAAAAAAACGGAGGAGCTTGCCGAAGATGTGGCCATTATGGCTCGCCTTTAGGTGTCCTCCTCGGAATAGCGTCATTTAAGAACGAAGGTCAGCACAACGTTAAAAAAAAAAACCGGAAAAAAAATAACCGGAGGAGCCTGCCGAAGATGAGGGCATTATGGCTCGCCATTAGGTGTCCTCCTCGAGATAGCGTCATTTAAAGAACGAGGGTCAAAACAACGTTAAAAAAAAAAGAAAAAAAAAACCGGAGAAGCTTGCCAAAGATGAGGCTATTACGGCTCGCCTTTAGGTGTCCTCCTCGGGATAGCATCATTTAAAGAACGAGGGTCAGAACAAGGTAAAAAAAAGGAAATAAGAAAACCGGAGGAGCCTGTCGAAGATGAGGCCATTATGGCTCGCCTTTAGGTGTCCTCCTCGGGAACGCGTCATTTAAAGAACGAGGGTCAGCACAACGTAAAAAAAATAAAAAAATAAACCGAAAAAAAAACCGAAGGAGTCTGCAGAAGATGAGGCCATCATGGCTCGCCTTTAGGTGTCCTCCTCGGGATAGCATCATTTAAAGAACGAGGGTCAGCACAACGTAAAAAAAAAAAACATAGGAGCCTGCCGAAGATGAGGCCGTTACGGCTCGCCTTAAGGTGTCCTCCTCAGGATAGCATCATTTAAAGAACGAGGTTCAGCACAAAAAAAAAACCCTGGAGGAGCCTGCCGAAGATGAGGCCATTACGGCTCGCCTTTAGGTGTCCTCCTCCAGATAGCGTCATTTAAAGAACGAGGGTCAGCACAACGTAAAAAAAAAGGAAAAAAAAAAACGGGATGAGCCTGCCGAAGATGAGGCCATTACCGCTCGACTTTAGGTGTCCTCCTCGGGATAGCGTCATTTAAAGAATGAGGGTCAGCACAATGAAAAAAAAACCCCGGAGGAGCCTGCCGAAGATAAGGCCATTATGGCTCGCCTTTAGGTGTCCTCCTCGAGATAGCCTCATTTAAAGAATGAGGGTCAGCACAATGTAAAAAAAAAAAAAAAAAAAACA
This sequence comes from Arachis hypogaea, assembly GCF_003086295.3. Taxonomy (NCBI): domain Eukaryota; kingdom Viridiplantae; phylum Streptophyta; class Magnoliopsida; order Fabales; family Fabaceae; genus Arachis; species Arachis hypogaea. The sequence continues at coordinate 71,204,571 of NC_092051.1, read as the reverse complement.
AAAACGGAGGAGCCTGCCGAAGATGAGGCCATTATGGCTCGCCTTTAGGTGTCCTCCTCAGAATAGCGTCATTTAAAGAACGAGGGTTAGAACAAGGTAAAAAAAAATTAGGAAATAAAAAACCCGGAGTAGCCTGCCGAAGATGAGGCCATTATGGCTCGCCTTTAAGTGTCCTCCTCGGGAACGCGTCATTTAAAGAACGAGGGTCAGCACAACGTAAAAAAAAAAAAAAAAAAAAAAAAAAAAAAAAAAAAGACGGAGGAGCCTGCCGAAGATGAGGCCATTATGGCTCGCCTTTAGGTTTCCTCCTCGGAATAACGTCATTTAAAGAATGAAGGTCAGCACAACGTTAAAAAAAAAATCGGAAAAAAAAATAACCGGAGGAGCCAGCCGAAGATGAGGCCATTATGGCTCGCCATTAGGTGTCCTCCTCGAGATAGCGTCATTTAAAGAACGAGGGTCAAAACAATGTTAAAAAAAAGAAAAAAAAAACCGGAGAAGCTTGCCAAAGATGAGGCCATTACGGCTCGCCTTTAGGTGTCCTCCTCGGGATAGCATCATTTAAAGAACGAGGGTCAGAACAAGGTAAAAAAAACAAGAAAATAAGAAAACCGGAGGAGCCTGCCGAAGATGAGGCCATTATGGCTCGCCTTTAGGTGTCCTCCTCGAGAACGCGTCATTTAAAGAACGAGGGTCATCACAACGTAAAAAAAATAACAAAATAAATCGAAAAAAAAACCGAAGGAGTCTGCAGAAGATGAGGCCATTATGGCTCGCCTTTAGGTGTCCTCCTCGGGATAGCGTCATTTAAAGAACGAGGGTCAGCACAACGTAAAAAAAAAACATAGGAGCCTGCCGAAGATGAGGCCGTTACGGCTCGCCTTAAGGTGTCCTCCTCCAGATAGCGTCATTTAAAGAACGAGGGTCAGCACAACGTAAAAAAAAAGGAAAAAAAATGGGATGAGCCTGCCGAAGATGAGGCCATTACCGCTCGACTTTAGGTGTCCTCCTCGGGATAGCGTCATTTAAAGAATGAGGGTCAGCACAATGAAAAAAAAAACCAAAAAAAACCGGGAAAAAAACTGTGAAAAAAATCGGAGGAGCTTGCCAAAGATGAGGCCATTGCAGCTCGCCTTTAAGTGCCCTCCTTGGGGTGGCGTCATTTAAAGAACGAGGATCAGCACAATGAAAAAAAAACCCCGGAGGAGCCGGCCGAAGATAAGGCCATTATGGCTCGCCTTTAGGTGTCCTCCTCGAGATAGCCTCATTTAAAGAATGAGGGTCAGCACAATGTAAAAAAAAAAAAAAAAAAACGGAGGAGCCTGCCGAAGATGAGGCCATTATGGCTCGCCTTTAGGTGTCCTCCTCAGAATAGCGTCATTTAAAGAACGAAGGTCAGCACAACGTTAAAAAAAAAAAAACCAGAAAAAAAATAACCGGAGGAGCCTGCCGAAGATGAGGCCATTATGGCTCGCCATTAGGTGTCCTCCTCGAGATAGCGTCATTTAAAGAACGAGGGTCAAAACAACGTTAAAAAAAAAAAGAAAAAAAAAAACGGAGGAGCTTGCCAAAGATGAGGCCATTACGGCTCGCCTTTAGGTGTCCTCCTCGGGATAGCATCATTTAAAGAACGAGGGTCAGAACAAGGTAAAAAAAAAGGAAATAAAAAAACCGGAGGAGCCTGCCGAAGATGAGGCCATTATGGCTCGCCTTTAAGTGTCCTCCTCGGGAACACGTCATTTAAAGAACGAGGGTCAGCACAACGTAAAAAAAAAAAAAAAAAAAACGGAGGAGCCTGCCGAAGATGAGGCCATTATGGCTCGCCTTTAGGTGTCCTCCTCGGAATAGCGTCATTTAAAGAACGAAGGTCAGCACAACGTTAAAAAAAAAAAAACCGGAAAAAAAATAACCGGAGGAGCCTGCCGAAGATGAGGCCATTATGGCTCGCCATTAGGTGTCCTCCTCGAGATAGCGTCATTTAAAGAACGAGGGTCAAAACAACGTTAAAAAAAAAGAAAAAAAAAACCGGAGAAGCTTGCCAAAGATGAGGCCATTACGGCTCGCCTTTAGGTGTCCTCCTCGGGATAGCATCATTTAAAGAACGAGGATCAGAACAAGGTAAAAAAAAAAGGAAATAAGAAAACCGGAGGAGCCTGCCGAAGATGAGGCCATTATGGCTCGCCTTTAGGTGTCCTCCTCGGGAACGCGTCATTTAAAGAACGAGGGTCAGCACAACGTAAAAAAAAAATAAAAAAATAAACCAAAAAAAAAAACCGAAGGAGTCTGCAGAAGATGAGGCCATTATGGCTCGCCTTTAGGTGTCCTCCTCGGGATAGCGTCATTTAAAGAACGAGGGTCAGCACAACGTAAAAAAAAAAACATAGGTGCCTGCCGAAGATGAGGCCGTTACGGCTCGCCTTAAGGTGTCCTCCTCAGGATAGCATCATTTAAAGAACGAGGTTCAGCACAAAAAAAAAACCCCGGAGGAGCCTGCCGAAGATGAGGCCATTGCGGCTCGCCTTTAGGTGTCCTCCTCCAGATAGCGTCATTTAAAGAACGAGGGTCAGCACAACGTAAAAAAAAAGGAAAAAAAAAACGGGATGAGCCTGCCGAAGATGAGGCCATTACCGCTCGACTTTAGGTGTCCTCCTCGGGATAGCGTCATTTAAAGAATGAGGGTCATCACAATGAAAAAAAAAACCAAAAAAAAACTGTGAAAAAAATCGGAAGAGCTTGCCAAAGATGAGGCCATTATGGCTCGCCTTTAGGTGTCCTTCTCGAGATAGCCTCATTTAAAGAATGAGGGTCAGCACAATGTAAAAAAAAAAAATGGAGGAGCCTGCCGAAGATGAGGCCATTATGGCTCGCCTTTAGGTGTCCTCCTCAGAATAGCGTCATTTAAAGAACGAAGGTCAGCACAACGTTAAAAAAAAAAAAAACCGGAAAAAAAATAACCGGAGGAGCCTGCTGAAGATGAGGCCATTATGGCTCGCCATTAGGTGTCCTCCTCGAGATAGCGTCATTTAAAGAACGAGGGTCAAAACAACGTTAAAAAAAAAAAGAAAAAAAAACGGAGGAGCTTGCCAAAGATGAGGCCATTACGGCTCGCCTTTAGGTGTCCTCCTCGGGATAGCATCATTTAAAGAACGAGGGTCAGAACAAGGTAAAAAAAAAGGAAATAAAAAAACCGAAGGAGACTGCCGAAGATGAGGCCATTATGGCTCGCCTTTAGGTGTCCTCCTCGGGAACACGTCATTTATAGAACGAGGGTCAGCACAACGTAAAAAAAAAAAAAAAAAAAAAAAAAAAGGAGGAGCTTGCCGAAGATGAGGCCATTATGGCTCGCCTTTAGGTGTCCTCCTCGGAATAGCGTCATTTAAAGAACGAAGGTCAGCACAACGTTAAAAAAAAAAATAACCGGAAAAAAATAACCGGAGGAGCCTGCCGAAGATGAGGGCATTATGGCTCGCCATTAGGTGTCCTCCTCGAGATAGCGTCATTTAAAGAACGAGGGTCAAAACAACGTTAAAAAAAAAAAGAAAAAAAAACGGAGAAGCTTGCCAAAGATGAGGCCATTACGGCTCGCCTTTAGGTGTCCTCCTCGGGATAGCATCATTTAAAGAACGAGGGTCAGAAGAAGGTAAAAAAAAAAGGAAATAAGAAAACCGGAGGAGCCTGCCGAAGATGAGGCCATTATGGCTCGCCTTTAGGTGTCCTCCTCGGGAACGCGTCATTTAAAGAACGAGGGTCAGCACAACGTAAAAAAAAAATAAAAAAAAAAACCGAAAAAAAAAACCGAAGGAGTCTGCAGAAGATGAGGCCATTATGGCTCGCCTTTAGGTGTCCTCCTCGGGATAGCGTCATTTAAAGAACGAGGGTCAGCACAACGTAAAAAAAAAAACATAGGAGCCTGCCGAAGATGAGGCCGTTACGGCTCGCCTTAAGGTGTCCTCCTCAGGATAGCATCATTTAAAGAACGAGGTTCAGCACAAAAAAAAAAACCCCGGAGGAGCCTGCCGAAGATGAGGCCATTGCGGCTCGCCTTTAGGTGTCCTCCTCCAGATAGCGTCATTTAAAGAACGAGGGTCAGCACAACGTAAAAAAAAAGGAAAAAAAAACGGGATGAGCCTGCCGAAGATGAGGCCATTACCGCTCGACTTTAGGTGTCCTCCTCGGGATAGCGTCATTTAAAGAATGAGGGTCAGCACAATGAAAAAAAAAACCAAAAAAAACTGTGAAAAAAATCGGAAGAGCTTGCCAAAGATGAGGCCATTATGGCTTGCCTTTAGGTGTCCTTCTCGAGATAGCCTCATTTAAAGAATGAGGGTCAGCACAATGTAAAAAAAAAAAAAAAAAAAAAAAAAAACGGAGGAGCCTGCCGAAGATGAGGCCATTATGGCTCGCCTTTAGGTGTCCTCCTCAGAATAGCGTCATTTAAAGAACGAAGGTCAGCACAACGTTAAAAAAAAAAAAAAACCGGAAAAAAAATAACCGGAGGAGCCTGCCGAAGATGAGGCCATTAAGGCTCGCCATTAGGTGTCCTCCTCGAGATAGCGTCATTTAAAGAACGAGGGTCAAAACAACGTTAAAAAAAAAAAGAAAAAAAAAATGGAGGAGCTTGCCAAAGATGAGGCCATTACGGCTCGCCTTTAGGTGTCCTCCTCGGGATAGCATCATTTAAAGAACGAGGGTCAGCACAATGTAAAAAAAAAGGAAAAAAAAAAACGGGATGAGCCTGCCAAAGATGAGGCCATTACCGCTCGACTTTAGGTGTCCTCCTCGGGATAGCGTCATTTAAAGAATGAGGGTCAGCACAATTAAAAAAAAAACCAAAAAAAACCGGGAAAAAAACTGTGAAAAAAAATCGGAGGAGCTTGCCAAAGATGAGGCCATTACGGCTCGCCTTTAAGTGCCCTCCTTGGGGTGGCGTCATTTAAAGAACGAGGATCAGCACAATGAAAAAAAAACCCCGGAGGAGCCTGCCGAAGATAAGGCCATTATGGCTCGCCTTTAGGTGTCCTCCTCGAGATAGCCTCATTTAAAGAATGAGGGTCAGCACAATGTAAAAAAAAAAAAAAAAACGGAGGAGCCTGCCGAAGATGAGGCCATTATGGCTCGCCTTTAGGTGTCCTCCTCAGAATAGCGTCATTTAAAGAACGAGGGTTAGAACAAGGTAAAAAAAAAAGGAAATAAAAAAACCGGAGTAGCCTGCCGAAGATGAGGCCATTATGGCTCGCCTTTAAGTGTCCTCCTCGGGAACGCGTCATTTAAAGAACGAGGGTTAGCACAACGTAAAAAAAAAAAAAAAAAAAAAAAAAAAAACGGAGGAGCCTGCCGAAGATGAGGCCATTATGGCTCGCCTTTAGGTGTCCTCCTCGGGATAGCGTCATTTAAAGAACGAGGCTCAGCACAACGTAAAAAAAAATAAAAAAAAAATCGGGAAAAAAACTGTGAAAAAAACCGAAGGAGCTTGCCAAAGATGAGGCCATTACGGCTCGCCTTTAGGTTCCTTTGGATATCGTCATTTAAAGAACGAGGGTCAAAACATTAAATAAAAAAAGAAAAAAAACCCGAAAAAAACCCGAAAAAAAACTGTGAAAAAAATCGGAGTAGCTTGCCAAAGATGAGGCCATTACGGCTCGCCTTTATGTGTCCTCCTTGGGATAGCGTCTTTTAAAGAACGAGGGTCAGCACAACGAAAAAAAAAAAAAACCGGAGGAGCTTGCCAAAGATGAGGCCATTATGGCTCGCCTTTAGGTGTCCACCTCGGGATAGGGTCATTTAAAGAACGAGGGTCAGCACAACGTAAAAAAAAAATAGAGGAACCTGCCGAAGATGAGGCCGTTACGGCTCGCCTTTAAGTGTCCTCCTCGAGATAGCCTCCTTTAAAGAACGAGGGTCAGCACAATTGGAAAAAAAAAAAAAAAAAAAAAAAAAAAAAAAAAAAAAAAAAAAAAAAAAAAAAAAAAAAAAAAAAAAAAAAAAAACCGGAGGAGCCTGCTGATGCGTATTTTCGGAAAACGAAAAAAACGAATTCCAAACACACAAAACTAACTGGCAAGTGCACCGGGTCGTATCAAGTAATAAAACTCACGGGAGTGAGGTCGATCCCACAGGGATTGAAGGATTGAGCAATTTTAGTTTAGTGGTTGATTTAGTCAAGCGAATCAAGAATTGATTTGAGTGGTTTGTATACGACAGAAGCTAAATTGCATGAAATTAAAAGGGAGAAGGGTAGATTGTAGAAAATTAAAGAGCAAAGAAAGTAAATAAGCTGAATCTTAAAGAACAAGTAATGTAAATTTCAGAAACTTAGATTGCAAGAAATGTAAATTACAGAATCTTAAAGTGCAAGAAATGTAAATGGCTTGAATAGTAAAGGGAATTGGGAAGTGAATTTGCAGAAATTAAACAAGGAACAATAAATTGCAACAAACAGGATTGTAGAAGATGGATTCAATTGAACCGGATCTTGACAAAAATGGAAATCAGCTTGGTGTAGCAACGAAACAGGGAAATTGAAATTTAAAGCTGTAGATCTCAGGACCCAAGAGACTAGATAACCAAGTCTAGATCTCACTGCCTTCCTAGATCCAGCAAGAACAATTGCAAGGGAAATGTAAATTGCAGAGAGAATAGAAGAAGAAGCAATTAACTGAAAAGGAAATTCAATTATGCAGAAAATTAAACAAGATCCAAAGGTGAGATTGAAACAGAAGTTCTTCAATTCTCCACCTAAGATCCGAAGCAAGAAAAGTAAAGAGTGCTCAACAAGAACCAGGAAGAAGAGAGATCAATTCTCCTCCCCAATTCTCTAGAATTCTAAGAAAACAATTCAAAAATGTAAAGTAAGTTCCCTACTGTAAGTGTTACGAAAATTCTAAAAGGAAGCTCCCCAAAAACTTAAATCCTAATCTATTTATACACTTTCTTCAAATGGTCTTCAAGCCTTGAATTGGGCCTTTGTTCTTGATGGAATTGGGTTGATAAAGGCCTTGGTTCATAGCTCTTGGAGTTGGAGAAAGATCCATTGTGAACCGGGTTAAAAAACATAAAAGCTTGAGTAAAAGTTTGAGTAAAAGTTTGAGGCAAACTTTTACTCAAACTTTTTACACCAGCTGCCCCATTCTTGCTGCTACCAACGTTTGAGCCAAAGTTTGGGGTCAAACTTTTGCTCAAACGTTGGCCCCCTTGTAAATGTGTGTTGCGCCAACGTTTGAGCAAAAGTTTGACCTCAAACGTTGGTGCAAGCTTTTTCCTCCAGGGTGTGCAAGAGTGGCGCCAACGTTTGAGCAAAAGTTTGACCTCAAACGTTGGCGCAAGCTTTTTCCTCCAGGGTATTGATTTTGTGATGCCAACGTTTGCCAAAAAGTTTGAGGCAAACGTTGGCTCAAGCTTTTCTCCCAAAAGTTTGAGCTAAAGTTTGAGGTCAAACTTTTGCTTAACCTTTTTTCCCAAAAGTTTGAGCTAAAGTTTGAGGTCAAAATTTTGCTCAAACTTTTTTTCCTCTGGAGTGTTTTCAACTCTTTTAAAAGTCTGAGCTAAAGTTTGAGGCAAACTTTTGCTCAAACTTTTTGTTCTCTCTTGCTCCTAGCCATTCCTTCCTTCTTCAACCTTCTTCAAAACTCTTTTCACCTATCATCAATCAACCAAACACATCAAAGCTTTGCTTAAAATCATGAGTTTGTTATTCTTTCATAATATATGACAATTATAGCATAAATTCTCATGAAATTGCATTAATTCATACATGGTTAATTGAATCAAAGGAAACATTGGAAATCTACCCAATTGGCTTGCTTATGGCTCAAGAAAGTGCATAAATCAATCGAAAACAAAAGAAAAAGGCTAGTGAAACTAGGCTAAGATGACTTGTCATCACAACACCAAACTTAAGGCTTGCTTGTCCCCAAGCAAGAAAGGAATTATGCTTAAAGGTTCTTTTAATTAAGACGGATTGGAGAAATTACATGTACTATCCTGTGAGTGAAGTGATCAAGTGACAGTGGGGTGAACTCTAAATTATATGCTCATGCAAGGGCTTCAGTGCTTACTAGTCCCCACATATTGGAAGTCTTAGGTCTTAGGACTTTCATCCAAATGGTATCATGGAGATCTCTTTATATGTAATCACCTTGAAGCAGCTAATAGTTTCTGTGCTTTGGCCTTGACTCTAAGTGTCATGTCTCAAAGCGGCTCTTTAGATAAACTTTCAATCAATACTCCTAAACCAGTTGTTTTTAAGGTATTAGGTGTTAAAGCACCCCTAAGGATTTACTTGCTCAAGCCTCTTTCTTTGACACAATTCAACCACAAGCATTTACTACTTTGAGTTTTTGTTTCTCTTTTCTTTTCTGCCTAGTAATTGATGCTCAGAGCCTTGGGCCATGTTCTTTCATTTTTTTGTATTTTCTTTCTTTTGTTTGCTGATTCTTGGATCAATAAATGTTTGAGAATCTCCACAACACTTCTTTGAACTCTATGTCCCGCCTATGAGCTCCCATGCAAGTTTTCATAAGCATGCAACCTCAATACATAATTATACAACTAGAACCACCACTTCTCCTAATCTTTTGCTTGCCTCAAAATTGTTTAATTCCTCAATCCTTCTTTTCAAAGAACTTTCATGTGATGCATTTTTTTGAAAAATTGAGTGCAAACAAGTTTTGGAGAGTATGATGTTGTAAATGATCAAGCATCTTGCTTATTGAATTTCAGAAAAAAAAACCATACTAAACAGACAGATAATCAGGGAAACAAAACCACTCTCAATCATAGCAGTGTTTGATGTAAGATAATCACTTAACAATACAACCTTTTGGAGTTCGCTTGCTTTACTCCTCATCATCATCATCACTGATCCACACATTCCTCTTTCATCTCTTTGGTTGATGATGCTTAATCCTTCCAAAAGCTTGTATGATGCTCTGCAATGATATTGAAAGTTGCTTGTTCCCCAAGCACTTGAAAAATGGTTAGCATGCATGATTTATTTATGGGCCCTTGAACTTACTTTGGTGTGGGAACACCAAACTTAGTACCTTGCCAATGGTTCTTATGCATCAGATTAACCATATGTGAAACTCTTTTTTTCTTTTTCAAAAGTAATAAAACTGAAAACTAGGAAACAGCAGAATAGTTAACTAGTTTATCTAAATGCTTGAAGCTAACATTATGCAGAAAGTGAGAATGCATTTTATGATGAAATTTTGGTGGAACACCAAACTTAGAATCCTTCATTCTCCCTTAAATTGTTTTGGTGTGAAATACCAAACTTAGCTCCTTGCAATATAGATGAAGTTAATTAACCTTTTTATTAAAATAACTATCGAAAGAAAACTACCTCAGGTTGGGTTGCCTCCCAACAAGCGCTCTTTTATTGTCATTAGCTTGACATCCTTCATCTTCTGATCATGGAAGTTGAGGCTTCTGTTGCCTTTGGTTTCCCCCTCTCACCGTGGGCTTTTCCTTGATGATTGTTTCTTTTCCCGTAGCCTTCTCACTTTTTTCCATAACTGCTTTCCCTTTCAACCCAGCAGCTTTTTCACTGTTCTTTGGGTCATCTTCAGTGGCCCTTAGAGATATATTTGCCTCTCTCTCGCCAAATTCAGCAAGGTTTTGAACCAGTTGTTCCATTTGCCTTTCAACTCTTATAAGTGAGGCCTCTTGGTTCCTGCTTATCATCTCTTGATTTTTCCTTATTTCTTCCTGCTCTATTGTTATCATTTCTTGAACTTTCATGAATCTTTCCATCATCATTTCTAGAACATAGAGTCTTTGAGAGTTTGGAATTGGTTGTGGTTGTGTCAACTGTGATGGTTGATGAGAGTCATTTTGGGCGAGTGGTGAGATAGGACGGGGTTGGAAGTGTGTGTATTGGGAGGGTGTGTGATGATTGTTGTTGTGGGGGTGGTTTTTATGTTGGTTTTTGAAGTAGGGGTTGTTGCAGTTGAAGTCCCTTGGTTTTTGATTTTGGTTTTCAACCCCTCTCCAGTTAGATTGAGTTCTCCAGGGTGGGTTGTACACATCATTCTAAGTCCTACGTTGGAACATGCTTGAGGAGCTGTCTGGAGAGTATGATCGCTCAAGAGTTAGTTGCTCATAGTTAATTACTCCAGAACCTTTTTTAGGTTGATTCCAACAATGGGGATTTTGAGGTGAGTTCTGTGCATTTGCCACAGCATGTTGCAGTTCATCTATTTTTCTGTTAATCAGCTCCAATTGTTGCTTAAGCTATTGGTGTATTTGCTCGCTTTGGGCCATGACTGCACGAATACCTTCAATTTCCTTCTCTTGTGCGAATGGTTGCACTCCTGCCTCTGGTTTAACAGTTCTTTGAGGTGGCTTCAGCTTGACTAGGAGTTCACTCATTAGTTCTTCCCATCCGATGATGTTTCCTTGTGGGAAAGCTTCAAACCACTGAGCAATATCGTTCATGGTGATGATTGGTTGCTTGTCATCTGAAGTGGGGATATCGCTCCCATGATTACTGGCATTCATTGAGTTCCCTTCCGTGGTCTGCACAATCACATACAGTTCAAATGAAGATAGAGTATATTTATGCCAGGATATGATTAAAGGGTTAGTTAACGCAATGTGTCAAACAGTTGGTAAACTTGAGTGATTAATGATCGAAAATCACTTCTCTCGTTGATTTATCAAGCTATGAGAATCATACTCAGCAAGTTAAACCAAGAAAACTTCACTCTATTGCTAAAGTGAGGTTTCAATTAGCTCAGGCAAAAATTCAAACAGTTAGTGTGTTAGTCAAAAATTTGAGAAACAGAAAATAAAATTGCTAGATCTAGATCTCCACTTCACTTAATCATTGTCAATCTATTTCAATCCCCGGCAACGGCGCCAAAAACTTGATGCGTATTTTTGGAAAACGAAAAAAACGAATTCCAAACACACAAAACTAACCGGCAAGTGCACCGGGTCGTATCAAGTAATAAAACTCACGGGAGTGAGGTCGATCCCACAGGGATTGAAGGATTGAGCAATTTTAGTTTAGTGGTTGATTTAGTCAAGCGAATCAAGAATTGATTTGAGTGGTTTGTATACGACAGAAGCTAAATTGCATGAAATTAAAAGGGAGAAGGGTAGATTGTAGAAAATTAAAGAGCAAAGAAAGTAAATAAGCTGAATCTTAAAGAACAAGTAATGTAAATTTCAGAAACTTAGATTGCAAGAAATGTAAATTGCAGAATCTTAAAGTGCAAGAAATGTAAATGGCTTGAATAGTAAAGGGAATTGGGAAGTGAATTTGCAAAAATTAAACAAGGAACAATAAATTGCAACAAACAAGATTGTAGAAGATGGATTCAATTGAACCGGATCTTGACAAAAATGGAAATCAGCTTGGTGTAGCAACGAAACAGGGAAATTGAAATTTAAAGCTGTAGATCTCAGGACCCAAGAGACTAGATAACCAAGTCTAGATCTCACTGCCTTCCTAGATCCAGCAAGAACAATTGCAAGGGAAATGTAAATTGCAGAGAGAATAGAAGAAGAAGCAATTAACTGAAAAGGAAATTCAATTATGCAGAAAATTAAACAAGATCCAAAGGTGAGATTGAAACAGAAGTTCTTCAATTCTCCACCTAAGATCCCAAGCAAGAAAAGTAAAGAGTGCTCAACAAGAACCAGGAAGAAGAGAGATCAATTCTCCTCCCCAATTCTCTAGAATTCTAAGAAAACAATTCAAAAATGTAAAGTAAGTTCCCTACTGTAAGTGTTACGAAAATTCTAAAAGGAAGCTCCCCAAAAACTTAAATCCTAATCTATTTATACACTTTCTTCAAATGGTCTTCAAGCCTTGAATTGGGCCTTTGTTCTTGATGGAATTGGGTTGATAAAGGCCTTGGTTGATTGCTCTTGGAGTTGGAGAAAGATCCATTGTGAACCGGGTTGAAAAACATAAAAGCTTGAGTAAAAGTTTGAGGCAAACTTTTACTCAAACTTTTTACACCAGCTGCCCCATTCTTGCTGCTACCAATGTTTGAGCCAAAGTTTGGGGTCAAACTTTTGCTCAAACGTTGGCCCCCTTGTAAATGTGTGTTGCGCCAATGTTTGAGCAAAATTTTGACCTCAAACGTTGGCGCAAGCTTTTTCCTCCAGGGTGTGCAAGAGTGACGCCAACGTTTGAGCAAAAGTTTGACCTCAAACGTTGGCGCAAGCTTTTTCCTCCAGGGTATTGATTTTGTGATGCCAACGTTTGCCAAAAAGTTTGAGGCAAACGTTGGCTCAAGCTTTTCTCCCAAAAGTTTGAGCTAAAGTTTGAGGTCAAACTTTTGCTCAAGCTTTTTTTCCTCTGGAGTATTTTCAACTCTTTTAAAAGTTTGAGCTAAAGTTTGAGGCAAACGTTTCCTCAAACTTTTTGTTCTCTCTTGCTCCTAGCCATTCCTTCCTTCTTCAACCTTCTTCAAAACTCTTTTCACCTATCATTAATCAACCAAACACATCAAAGCTTTGCTTAAAATCATGAGTTTGTTATTCTTTCATAATATATGACAATTATAGCATAAATTCTCATGAAATTGCATTAATTCATACATGGTTGATTGAATCAAAGGAAACATGGAAATCTAACCAATTGGCTTGCTTATGGCTCAGGAAAGTGCATAAATCAATCAAAAACAAAAGAAAAAGGCTAGTGAAACTAGGCAAAGATGTCTTGTCATCACATGCCGAAGATGAGGCCATTAAGGCTCGCCTTTGGGTGTCCTCCTCGGGATAGCGTCATTTAAAGAACGAGGGTCAGCATAACGTATAATAAAAAAAATGAAAAAAAAAACCGGAGGAGCCTGCCGAAGATGAGGCTATTATGGCTCGCCTTTAGGTGTCCTCCTCGAGATAGCGTCATTTAAAGAACGAGGGTCAAAAAAACGTTAAAAAAAAATGAAAAAAAAACCGGAGGAGCTTGCCAAAGATGAGGCTATTACGGCTCGCCTTTAGGTGTCCTCCTCGGGATAGCGTCATTTAAAGAACAAGGGTCAGAACAAGGTAAAAAAAAAGGAAATAAAAAAAATCGGAGGAGCCTGCCGAAGATGAGGCCATTATGGCTCGCCTTTAGGTGTCCTCCTCGGGAACGCGTCATTTAAAGAACGAGGGTCAGCACAACGTAAAAAAAATTAATAAAAATCGGGGAAAAAACTGTGAAAAAAACGGAGGAGCTTGCCAACGATGAGGCCATTACGGCACGCCTTTAGGTGTCCTCCTCGGGATAGCATCATTTAAAGAACGAGGGTCAGAACAACGTAAACAAAAACCGGAAAAAAATAACAGGAGGAGCCGGCCGAAGATGAGGCCATTATGGCTCGCCATTAGGTGTCCTCCTCGAGATAGCGTCATTTAAAGAACTAGGGTCAAAACAACGTTAAAAAAAAGGAAAAAAAAAACCGGAGGAGCTTGCCAAAGATGAGGCCATTACGGCTCGCCTTTAGGTGTCCTCTTCGGGATAGCGTCATTTAAAGAACGACGGTCAGAACAAGGTAAAAAAAAGGAAATAAAAAAACCGGAGGAGCCTGCCGAAGATGAGGCCATTATGGCTCGCCTTTAGGTGTCCTCCTCCGGAACGTGTCATTTAAAGAACGAGGGTCAGCACAACGTAAAAAAAAAAAAAAAACGGAGGAGCCTGCCGAAGATGAGGCCATTATGGCTCGCCTTTAGGTGTCCTCCTCGGGATAGCGTCATTTAAAGAACGAGGCTCAGCACAACGTTAATAAAAAAAAGGAAAAAAAAACCGGAGGAGCCTGCCGAAGATGAGGCCATTATGGCTCGCCTTTAGGTGTCCTCCTCGAGATAGCGTCATTTAAAGAACGAGGGTCAAAACAACGTTAAAAAAAAGGAAGAAAAAAATCGGAGGAGCTTGCCGAAGATGAGGCCATTACGGCTCGCCTTTAGGTGTCCTCCTCTAGAACGTGTCATTTAAAGAACGAGGGTCAACACAACGTAAACAAAAAAAAAATGGAGGAGCCTGCCGAAGATGAGGCCATTATGGCTCGCCTTTAGGTGTCCTCCTCGGAATAGCGTCATTTAAAGAACGAGGGTCAGCACAATGTAAAAAAAATTTTAAAAAAATCGGGAAAAAAACTGTGAAAAAAACCGAAGGAGCTTGCCAAAGATGAGGCCATTACAGATCGCCTTTAGGTGTCCTCCTTTGGATAGCGTCATTTAAAGAACGAGGGTAAAAACAATGTATAAAAAAAGAAAAAAAACCGGAAAAAAAACTGTGAAAAAAATCGGAGGAGCTTGCCAAAGATGAGGCCATTACGGCTCGCCTTTAAGTGTCCTCCTTGGGATGGCGTCATTTAAAGAACGAGGGTCAGCAGAACGTAAAAAAAAATTAAAAAAAAATCGGGAAAAAAACTGTGAAAAAAAACGGAGGAGCTTGCCAAAGATGAGGCCATTACGGCTCGCCTTTAGGTTTCCTCCTCGGGATAGCGTCATTTAAAGAACGAGGGTCAAAACAACGTAAAAAAAAAATAAAAAAATAAACCGGAAAAAAAAACCGAAGGAGCCTGCAGAAGATGAGGCCATTATGGCTTGCCTTTAGGTGTCCTCTTCGGGATAGCGTCATTTAAAGAACGAGGGTTAGCAGAACGTAAAAAAAAAGAAAGGGAAAGAAAACTGAGAAAAAAACAGGAGGAGCTTGCCAAAGATGCGGCCATTACGGCTCGCCTTTAGGTGTCCCACTCGTGATAGCGTCATTTAAAAAACGAGGGTCAGAACAACGTAAAAAAAAATAAAAAAAATAATCCGGAAAAAAAACCAAAGGAGCCTGCCGATGATGAGGCCATTATGGCTCGCCTTTAGGTGTCCTCCTTGGGATGGCGTCATTTAAAGAACGAGGGTCAGCACAACGAAAAAAAAAAAAAAAACCAGAGGAGCTTGCCGAAGATGAGGCCATTATGGCTCGCCATTAGGTGTCCACCTCGGGATAGCGTCATTTAAAGAACGAGGGTCAGCAGAACGTAAAAAAAAAAACAGAGGAACGTGCCGAAGATGAGGCCGTTACGGCTCGCCTTTAAGTGTCCTCCTCGAGATAGCCTCATTTAAA
Source organism: Arachis hypogaea (assembly GCF_003086295.3). Taxonomy (NCBI): domain Eukaryota; kingdom Viridiplantae; phylum Streptophyta; class Magnoliopsida; order Fabales; family Fabaceae; genus Arachis; species Arachis hypogaea. The sequence goes on along the minus strand of NC_092051.1, from coordinate 71,189,510 downwards.
GAACGAGGGTCAGCACAATGTAAAAAAAAAAAAAAAAAAAAAAAACGGAGGAGCCTGCCGAAGATGAGGCCATTAAGGCTCGCCTTGGGTGTCCTCCTCAGGATAGCGTCATTTAAAAAACGAGGGTCAACACAACGTATAATAAAAAAAAATGGAAAAAAAAACCGAAGGAGCTTGCCAAAGATGAGGCCATTACGGCTCACCTTTAGGTGTCCTCCTTTGGATAGCGTCATTTAAAGAACGAGGGTCAAAACATTGTATAAAAAAAGAAAAAAAAACCCGAAAAAAATGTGAAAAAAATCGGAGGAGCTTGCCAAAGATGAGGCCATTACGGCTCGCCTTTAAGTGTCCTCCTTGGGATGGCGTCATTTAAAGAACGAGGGTCAGCACAACGAAAAAAAAAACTGGAGGAGCTTGCCGAAGATGAGGCCATTATGGCTCGCCTTTAGGTGACCACTGATGACAAGTCATCATATACCCTTTTTAATAGTCTTTTCCTTCATTTTCATTTGGTTTTATACACTTTCTTGTACTCTAAGTAAGTAATTTGGAATGGAATTGCATAACTTCTCTTAATCAAACAACCACCATATAATTGATACTAAATCATGAGGTTTAGGCCAAATTTAATTGCATTTTTATGATTTGTAAACCTTGTGAATTTGGTGATACTTTGATTGGTTGTTTTGATTAATTGTAGGTGAAGAAAAGAAGAAAAGAAGAAAGCGTGGCCTAAGAAGTGTGGCTCAAAGAAGAAAAAGTTGGCCAAGAAAAGAGGAAGTGTGGTGCAACAAAACCATGAAGCTCCCTCCAAAGCTCACTAAGTGAGCGCTACACTTATCCTCAAGGGACCAAGGCATAAAGCTCAGCTCACTTTGTGAGCTGAGCACAACATGAAGGCAAAAAAATAAGGAAAAGAAGACCAAGCTCAGCTCACAAAGTGAGCATTATCGAGAGCGCTAAGGAAGAAATTCAAAGAAAAATGATTTGCAAATGCATGCTCCAAGGCTTGAACCCATGACCCAAGGGAGAGTGTGGAGCGCTCCTTGCAAGGAAAATAAGCCAAAATTGGCCAAAATGCTCCCAGCAAGTTTCGAACACAGAGGCTTCAACAAGGAAGGTGCGCTCCTAGCACCAATTGAGCGATACCATGAAGTTGTCAAAGACTTGGCACGCAAAATATTTCAAGGGACCAAGACGCCCCAAAGCTCAGCTCACAAAGTGAGCTGAGCGCTATCCATGGGCAACATACAATACAGCAAGACACGGTTCCTGGGCAGCACAATGCGCGCACAAATTTGCGCTAAGGCACTAGCGCTCAGCTCACAAAGTGAGCTGAGCTCTCCCCTGATGCATCCCAAGCAGCAAAGCACGCTATGCAAGGCCTCCTCACACTAAGTGTCAAAGCTCAGCTCACTTTGTGAGCTGAGCACTCCCCTGGAAGCATATTACCCATGGGCTGAAAATTTAACCAAAAGTCCAATTTAATTCATTTCTTCACCAAATCAAAAGCCCATCCAAATTCCAATATCCAAGAATAGAAAGTGTATAAATAGGAGTTAGTTTGATGTAATTAGGAGCTTTAGACTTCATTTTGAATTTTCTTTTTTTATTTGCATTTTGATTTTGAGCTTTTGCTTCTGCATTTTTTTCTGTTCTTGGAGAATTGGGAAGGAGAATTGAATTCTCTTCTTCCCTGTTCTTACTTGAACTCTCTTTTATTTTCTTGCTTTGGATTTTGAGTGGAGAATTGAAGAAATTCTGTTTCAATCTCACTTTGAGATCCTTGTTTATTTTCTTTCTGCATAATTGAATTTGGATTACTGTTTAGTGCTTCTTCATTTACTTTGTTTCTGCAATTGACTTTTCTTTACTTCTTTTGCAATTGTTCTTGTTGGATCAAGGAAGGATTTGAGATCTAGACTTGTTATCTAGTCCCTTCCACTCTTGAGATCTCAACCCCTTTTAATTTGCTGCAACTTAAGCACTGCTTTCTAGTTCTTTAAATTCTCAAGTCATTTTACTTTTCTGTTAAGATCCTTCACTGCACTTCAATTTTCTCTCTTATGTTTAATGCCATTTACTTGTTTCTTGTTCAAATTCTGCAATCCCAATCCCCAATTCCTTTTATGATTCAAGCAATTTACATTTCTTGCACTTTAAGCTTCTGTTATTTACATTTCTTGCAATCTAAGTTTCTGCAGTTTATTTTACCTGCTCTTTAAGATTCATCTTCTTTATTTTCCTGCTCTTTAGTTTACTGAAATTCTCCCTTTCCCTTTTACATTCTAAGCAATTTAGTTTCTGTTAATCACAAACATTCAACCAATACTTGATTCGCTTGACTAAATCAACCACTAAACTAAAATTGCTCAATCCTTCAATCCCTGTGGGATCGACCTCACTCATGTGAGTTATTATTACTTAATGCAACCCGGTACACTTGCCGGTTAGATTGGATGTTGAAATTCGTTTTCACACCATCATCCACCTCGGGATAGCGTCATTTAAAGAACGAGGGTCAGCACAACGTAAAAAAAAAAACAGAGGAACGTGCCGAAGATGAGGCCGTTACGGCTCGCCTTTAAGTGTCCTCCTCGAGATAGCCTCATTTAAAGAACGAGGGTCAGCACAATGTAAAAAAAAAAAAAAAAACCGGAGGAGCCTGCCGAAGATGAGGCCATTAAAGCTCGCCTTTGGGTGTCCTCCTCGGGATAGCGTCATTTAAAGAACGAGGGTTAACACAACGTATAATAAAAAAAACGGAAAAAAAAACCAGAGGAGCATGCCGAAGATGAGGCCATTATGGCTCGCCTTTAGGTGTCCTCCTCGAGATAGCGTCATTTAAAGAACGAGGGTCAGAACAACGTTAAAAAAAAATAAAAAAAACCGGAGGAGCCTGCCGAAGATGAGGCCATTATGGCTCGCCTTTAGGTGTCCTCCTCGGGAACGCGTCATTTAAAGAACGAGGGTCAGCACAACGTAAAAAAAATAAAAAACAAATCGGGGAAAAAACTGTGAAAAAAACGGAGGAGCTTGCCAAAGATGAGGCCATTATGGCTCGCCTTTAGGTGTCCTCCTCGGGATAGCGTCATTTAAAGAACGAGGGTCAGAACAACGTAAAAAAAAAAACCGGAAAAAAAATAACCGAAGGAGCCTGCCGAAGATGAGGCCATTATGGCTCGCCATTAGGTGTCCTCCTCGAGATAGCGTCATTTATAGAACGAGGGTCAAAACAACGTTAAAAAAAAAGGAAAAAAAAAAACCGGAAAAGCTTGCCAAAGATGAGGCCATTACGGCTCGCCTTTAGGTGTCCTCCTCGGGATAGCGTCATTTAAAGAACGAGGGTCAGAACAAGGTAAATAAAAAGGAAATAAAAAAACCGGAAGAGCCTGCCAAAGATGAGGCCATTATGGCTCGCCTTTTGGTGTCCTCCTCCGGAACGCGTCATTTAAAGAACGAGGGTCAGCACAACGTAAAAAAAAAAACAGAGGAGCCTGCCGAAGATGAGGCCATTATGGCTCGCCTTTAGGAGTCCTCCTCGGGATAGCGTCATTTAAAGAACGAGGCTCAGCACAACATAAAAAAAATTTAAAAAAAAATCGTGAAAAGAACTGTGAAAAAAACCGAAGGCGCTTGCCAAAGATGAGGCCATTACGGCTTGCCTTTAGGTGTCCTCCTTTGGATAGCGTCATTTAAAGAACGAGGGTCAAAACAATGTATAAAAAAAGAAAAAAACCGGAAAAAAAAACCGGAAAAAAAACTGTGAAAAAAATCGGAGGAGCTTGCCAAAGATAAGGCCATTACGGCTCGCATTTAAGTGTCCTCCATGGGATGGCGTCATTTAAAGAACGAGGGTCAGCACAACGTAAAAAAAAATAAAAAAAAATTAGGAAAAAAACTGTTAAAAAAAATGGAGGAGCTTGCCAAAGATGAGGCCATTACGGCTCGCCTTTAGGTGTCCTCCTCGGGATAGCGTCATTTAAAGAACGAGGGTCAGAACAACGTAAAAAAAAATAAAAAAATAAGCCAGAAAAAACCGAAGGATCCTGCAGAAGATGAGGCCATTATGGCTCGCCTTTAGGTGTCCTCCTCGGGATAGCGTCATTTAAAGAACGAGGCTCAGCTCAACATAAAAAAATTTAAAAAAAAATCGTAAAAAAAACTGTGAAAAAAACCGAAGGAGCTTGCCAAAGATGAGGCCATTACGGCTTGCCTTTAGGTCTCCTCCTTTGGATAGCGTCATTTAAAGAACGAGGGTCAAAACAATGTATAAAAAAAGAAAAAAAACCGGAAAAAAACCGAAAAAAAAACTTTGAAAAAAAGGAAGAAAAAAAACTTGCCAAAGATGCGGCCATTACGGTTCGACTTTAGGTGTCCTCCTCGTGATAGCGTCATTTAAAGAACGAGGGTCAGAACAACGTAAAAAAAAAATAAAAAAATAAACCGGAAAAAAAACTGAAGGAGCCTGCAGAAGATGAGGCCATTATGGCTCGCCTTTAGGTGTCCTCCTCGGGATAGTGTCATTTAAAGAATGAGGGTCAGCACAACGTAAATAAAAAAAAAGGAAGAAAAAAAACCGGAGGAGCCTGCCGAAGATGAGGCCATTATGGCTCGCCTTTAGGTGTCCTCCTCGAGATAGCGTCATTTAAAGAACGAGGGTCAATACAACGTTAAAAAAAAAAGGAAAAAAAAAACCGGAGGAGCATGACAAACATGAGGCCATTACGGCTCGCCTTTAGGTGTCCTCCTCGGAATAGCGTCATTTAAAGAACGAGGGTCAGAACAACGTAAAAAAAAACCGGAGGAGCCTGTCGAAGATGAGGCCATTATGGCTCGCCTTTAGGTGTCCTCCTCGGGATAGCGTCATTTAAAGAACGAGGGTCAGCACAACGTAAAAAAAAAACAGAGGAGCCTGCCGAAGATGAGGCCGTTACGGCTCGCCTTTAGGTGTCCTCCTCAGGATAGCATCATTTAAAGGACGAGGTTCAGCACAAAAAAAAAAAACTCCGGAGGAGCCTGCCGAAGATGAGGCCATTACGGCTCGCCTTTAGGTGTCCTCCTCGAGATAGCGTTATTTAAAGAACGAGGGTCAGCACAACGTAAAAAAAAAAAACGAAAAAAAAATGGGATGAGCCTGCCGAAGATGAGGCCATTACGGCTCGACTTTAGGTGTCCTCCTAGGGATAGCGTCATTTAAAGAATGAGGGTCAGTACAACGAAAAAAAACCGAAAAAAACCGGGAAAAAAACTGTGAAAAAAATCGGAGGAGCTTGCGAAAGATGAGGCCATTACGGCTCGCCTTTAAGTGTCCTCCTTGGGATGGCGTCATTTAAAGAACGAGGGTCAGCACAACGAAAAAAAAAAAAACCGGAGGAGCCTGCCGAAGATGAGGCCATTATGGCTCGCCTTTAGGTGTCCTCCTCGGGATAGCGTCATTTAAAGAACGAGGGTCAGCACAACGTAAAAAAAAAAAAAACGGAGGAGCCTGCCGAAGATGAGGCCATTATGGCTCGCCTTTAGGTGTCCTCCTCGGGATAGCGTCATTTAAAGAACGAGGGTCAGCACAACGTTAAAAAAAAAAACCGGAAAAAAAAACAACCGGAGGAGCCTGCCGAAGATGAGGCCATTATGGCTCGCCTTTAGGTGTCCTCCTCGAGATAGCGTCATTTAAAGAACGAGGGTAAAAACAACGTTAAAAAAAAAAGGAAAAAACAAACCGGAGGGGCTTGCCAAAGATAAGGCCATTACGGCTCGCCTTTAGGTGTCCTCCTCGGGAAAGCGTCATTTAAAGAACGAGGGTCAGAACAACGTAAAAAAAAAAAAACCGGAGGAGCCTGCCGAAGATGAGGCCATTATGGCTCACCTTTAGGTGTCCTCCTCGGGATAGCGTCATTTAAAGAACAAGGGTCAGCACAACGTAAAAAGAAAAATAAAAAAAAAACCGGGAAAAAAACTGTGAAAAAAAATCGGAGGAGCTTGCCGAAGATGAGGCCATTACGGCTCGCGTTTAGGTGTCCTCCTCGGGATAGCGTCTTTTAAAGAACGAGGGTCAGAACAACGTAATAGAAAAAAACCTAAAAAAAAGAAAACCGGAGGAGCCTGCGAAAGAAGAGGCCATTAAGGCTCGCCTTTAGGTGTCCTCCTCGGGATAGCGTCATTTAAAGAAGGAGGGTCAGCACAACTTAAAAAAAAAAAAACAGAGGAGCCTGCCAAAGATGAGGCCGTTACGGCTCGCCTTTAGGTGTCCTCCACATGATAGCATCATTTAAAGAACGAGGTTCAGCACAAAAAAAAAAACAAACCTGGAGGAGCCTGCCGAAGATGAGGCCATTACGGCTCGCCTTTAGGTGTCCTCCTCGAGATAGCGTCATTTAAAGAACGAGGGTCAACACAACGTAAAAAAAAAAAAGAAAAAAAAAAGGGAAGAGCCTGCCGAAGATGAGGCCATTACGGCTCGCCTTTAGGTGTCCTCCTCGGGATAGCGTCACTTAAAGAATGAGGGTCAGCACAACGAAAAAAAAAACCGGGAAAAAAACTGTGAAAAAAATCGGAAGAGCTTGCCAAAGATGAGGCCGTTACGGCTCGCCTTTAAGTGTCTTCCTTGGGATGGCGTCATTTAAAGAACGAGGGTCAGCACAACGAAAAAAAAAAAACCGGAGGAGACTGCCGAAGATAAGGCCATTACGGCTCGCCTTTAGGTGTCCTCCTCGAGATAGCCTCATTTAAAGAACGAGGGTCAGCAGAATGTAAAAAAAAAAAAAAAACGGAAGAGCCTGCCGAAGATGAGGTCATTATGGCTCGCCTTTAGGTGTCCTCCTCGGGATAGCGTCATTTAAAGAACGAGAGTCAGCACAACGTAAAAAAAAAATAAAATAAAATAAAAATAAAAAGAAACCGGAAAAAAAAAAACAGAGGAGCCTGCCGAATATGAAGCCATTATGGCTTGCCTTTAGGTGTCCTCCTCGAGATAGCGTCATTTAAAGAACGAAGGTCAATACAACATTAAAAAAAAAAGGTCAAAAAAATGGAGGAGCTTGCCAAAGATGAGGCCATTACGGCTCGCCTTTAGGTGTCCTCCTCGGGATAGCGTAATTTAAAGAACGAGGGTCAGAACAAGGTTAAAAAAAAAGGAAATAAAAAAACCGGAGGAGCCTGCCGAAGATGAGGCCATTATGGCTCGCCTTTAAGTGTCCTCCTCGGAAACGTGTCATTTAAAGAACGAGGGTCAGCACAACGTAAAAAAAAAAAAAAAAAACCGAGGAGCATGCCAAAGATAAGGCCATTACGGCTCGCCTTTAAGTGTCCTCCTTGGGATGGCGTCATTTAAAGAACGAGGGTCAGCACAACGTAAAAAAAAATTAAAAAAAAATCAGGAAAAAAACTGTGAAAAAAAATGGAGGAGCTTGCCAAAGATGAGGCCATTACGGCTCGCCTTTAGGTGTCCTCCTCGGGATAGCGCCATTTAAAGAACGAGGGTCAGAACAACGTAAAAAAAAATAAAAAAATAAGCCGGAAAAAACCGAAGGAGCCTGCAGAAGATGAGGCCATTATGGCTCGCCTTTAGGTGTCCTCCTCGGGATAGCGTCATTTAAAGAACGAGGGACAACAGGACGTAAAAAAAAAAGGAAAAGAAAACTGAGAAAAAAACCGGAGGAGCTTGCCAAAGATGAGGCCATTACGGCTCGCCTTTAGGTGTCCTCCTCGGAATAGCGTCATTTAAAAAACGAGGGTTAGAACAACGTAAAAAAAGAACCGGAGGAGCCTGCCGAAGATGAGGCCATTATGGCTCGCCTTTAGGTGTCCTACTCGGGATAGCGTCATTTAAAGAACGAAGGTCAGCACAACGTAAAAAAAAAAACAGAGGAGCCTGCCGAAGATGAGGCCGTTACGGCTCGCCTTTAGGTGTCCTCCTCAGGATAGCATCATTTAAAGGACGAGGTTCAGCACAAAAAAAAAAAAACTCCGGAGGAGCCTGCCGAAGATGAGGCCATTACGGCTCGCCTTTAGGTGTTCTCCTCGAGATAGCGTCATTTAAAGAACGAGGGTCAGCACAACGTAAAAAAAAAAATGAAAAAAAACGAGATGAGCCTGCCGAAGATGAGGCCATTACGGCTCGACTTTAGGTGTCCTCCTCGGGATAGCGCCATTTAAAGAATGAGGGTCAGTACAACGAAAAAAAAACAAAAAAATAAATCGGGAAAAAAACTGTGAAAAAAAACTGGAGGAGCTTGCCGAAGATGATGCCATTACGGATCGCCTTTAGGTGTCCTCCTCGGGATAGCGTCATTTAAAGAACGAGGGTCAAAACAACGTTAAAAAAAAAGGAAAAAAAACCGGAGGAGCTGCCAAAGATGAGGCCATTACGGCTCGCGTTTAGGTGTCCTCCTCGGGATAGCGTCTTTTAAAGAACGAGGGTCAGAACAACGTAATAAAAAAAAAAACCTAAAAAAAAGAAAACCGGAGGAGCCTGCGAAAGAAGAGGCCATTAAGGCTCGCCTTTAGGTGTCCTCCTCGGGATAGCGTCATTTAAAGAATGAGGGTCAGCACAACTTAAAAAAAAAAAACAGAGGAGCCTGCCAAAGATGAGGCCGTTACGGCTCGCCTTTAGGTGTCCTCCACATGATGGCATCATTTAAAGAACGAGGTTCAGCACAAAAAAAAAACAAACCTGGAGGAGCCTGCCGAAGATGAGGCCATTACAGCTCGCCTTTAGGTGTGCTCCTCGAGATAGCGTCATTTAAAGAACGAGGGTCAACACAACGTAAAAAAAAAAAAGAAAAAAAAAACGGGAAGAGCCTGCCGAAGATGAGGCCATTACGGCTCGCCTTTAGGTGTCCTCCTCGGGATAGCGTCACTTAAAGAATGAGGGTCAGCACAACGAAAAAAAAAAACCGGGAAAAAAACTGTGAAAAAAATCGGAAGAGCTTGCCAAAGATGAGGCCGTTACGGCTCGCCTTTAAGTGTCTTCTTTGGGATGGCGTCATTTAAAGAACGAGGGTCAGCACAACGAAAAAAAAAAACCGGAGGAGACTGCCGAAGATAAGGCCATTACGGCTCGCCTTTAGGTGTCCTCCTCGAGATAGCCTCATTTAAAGAACGAGGGTCAGCAGAATGTAAAAAAAAAAAAAAAACGGAAGAGCCTGCCGAAGATGAGGTCATTATGGCTCGCCTTTAGGTGTCCTCCTCGGGATAGCGTCATTTAAAGAACGAGAGTCAGCACAACGTAAAAAAAAATAAAATAAAATAAAAATAAAAAAGAAACCGGAAAAAAAAAAAACGGAGGAGCCTGCCGAATATGAGGCCATTATGGCTTGCCTTTAGGTGTCCTCCTCGAGATAGCGTCATTTAAAGAACGAAGGTCAATACAACATTAAAAAAAAAAGGTCAAAAAAATGGAGGAGCTTGCCAAAGATGAGGCCATTACGGCTTGCCTTTAGGTGTCCTCCTCGGGATAGCGTAATTTAAAGAACGAGGGTCAGAACAAGGTTAAAAAAAAAGGAAATAAAAAAACCGGAGGAGCCTGCCGAAGATGAGGCCATTATGGCTCGCCTTTAAGTGTCCTCCTCGGGAACGCGTCATTTAAAGAACGAGGGTCAGCACAACTTAAAAAAAAAAAAAAAAAAACCGAGGAGCTTGCCAAAGATAAGGCCATTACGGCTCGCCTTTAAGTGTCCTCCTTGGGATGGCGTCATTTAAAGAACGAGGGTCAGCACAACGTAAAAAAAAATTAAAAAAAAATCAGGAAAAAAACTGTGAAAAAAAATGGAGGAGCTTGCCAAAGATGAGGCCATTACGGCTCGCCTTTAGGTGTCCTCCTCGGGATAGCGCCATTTAAAGAACGAGGGTCAGAACAACGTAAAAAAAAAATAAAAAAATAAGACGGAAAAAACCAAAGGAGCCTGCAGAAGATGAGGCCATTATGGCTCGCCTTTAGGTGTCCTCCTCGGGATAGCGTCATTTAAAGAACGAGGGACAACAGGACGTAAAAAAAAAAGGAAAAGAAAACTGAGAAAAAAACCGGAGGAGCTTGCCAAAGATGAGGCCATTACGGCTCGCCTTTAGGTGTCCTCCTCGGAATAGCGTCATTTAAAAAACGAGGGTCAGAACAACATAAAAAAAGAACCGGAGGAGCCTGCCGAAGATGAGGCCATTATGGCTCGCCTTTAGGTGTCCTCCTCGGGATAGCGTCATTTAAAAAACGAAGGTCAGCACAACGTAAAAAAAAAAACAGAGGAGCCTGCCGAAGATGAGGCCGTTACGGCTCGCCTTTAGGTGTCCTCCTCAGGATAGCATCATTTAAAGGACGAGGTTCAGCACAAAAAAAAAAAACTCCGGAGGAGCCTGCCGAAGATGAGGCCATTACGGCTCGCCTTTAGGTGTCCTCCTCGAGATAGCGTCATTTAAAGAACGAGGGTCAGCACAACGTAAAAAAAAAAATGAAAAAAAACGGGATGAGCCTGCCGAAGATGAGGCCATTACGGCTCGACTTCAGGTGTCCTCCTCGGGATAGCGCCATTTAAAGAATGAGGGTCAGTACAACGAAAAAAAAACAAAAAAATAAATCGGGAAAAAAACTGTGAAAAAAAACTGGAGGAGCTTCCGAAGATGATGCCATTACGGCTCGCCTTTAGGTGTCCTCCTCGGGATAGCGTCATTTAAAGAACGAGGGTCAAAACAACGTTAAAAAAAAAAGGAAAAAAAACCGGAGGAGCTGCCAAAGATGAGGCCATTACGGCTAGCCTTTTGGTGTCCTCCTCGGGATAGCGTCATTTAAAGAACGAGGGTCAGAACAAGGTAAAAAAAAAAAAAACCGGAGAAGCCTGCCGAAGATGAGGCCATTATGGCTCGCCTTTAGGTGTCCTCCTCGGGATAGCGTCATTTAAAGAACGAGGGTCAGCACAACGTTTAAAAAAAAAAACCCGAAAAAAAAAAACAACCAGAGGAGCCTGCCGAAGATGAGGCCATTATGGCTCGCCTTTAGGTGTCCTCCTCGAGATAGCGTCATTTAAAGAACGAGGGTCAAAACAACGTTAAAAAAAAAGGAATAAAACAAACCGGAGGAGCTTGCCAAAGATAAGGCCATTACGGCTCGCCTTTAGGTGTCCTCCTCGGGATAGCGTCATTTAAAGAACGAGGGTCAGAACAACGTAAAAAAAAAAACCGGAGGAGCCTGCCGAAGATGAGGCCATTATGGCTCACCTTTAGGTGTCCTCCTTGGGATAGCGTCATTTAAAGAACAAGGGTCAGCACAACGTAAAAAGAAAAATAAAAAAAAAACCGGGAAAAAAACTGTGAAAAAAAACCGGAGGAGCTTGCCGAAGATGATGCCATTACGGCTCGCCTTTAGGTGTCCTCCTCGGGATAGCGTCATTTAAAAAACGAGGGTTAGAACAACGTAATAAAAAAAAAACCTAAAAAAAAGAAAACCGGAGGAGCTTGCGAAAGATGAGGCCATTAAGGCTCGCCTTTAGGTGTCCTCCTCGGGATAGCATCATTTAAAGAACGAGGGTCAGCACAACTGAAAAAAAAAAAAAAGAGGAGCCTGCCAATGATGAGGCCGTTACGGCTCGCCTTTAGGTGTCCTCCACAGGATAGCATCATTTAAAGAACGAGGTTCAGCAGTAAAAAAAAAAAAAAAAACCCCGGAGGAGCCTGCCGAAGATGAGGCCATTACGGCTCGCCTTTAGGTGTCCTCCTCGAGATAGCGTCATTTAAAGAACGAGGGTCAACACAACGTAAAAAAAAAAAAAGAAAAAAAAACGGGAAGAGCCTGCTGAGGATGAGGCCATTACGGCTCGCCTTTATGTGTCCTCCTCGGGATAGCGTCATTTAAAGAACGAGGGTCAGCACAACGAAAAAAAAAAACTGGAGGAGACTGCCGAAGATAAGGCCATTACGGCTCGCCTTTAGGTGTCCTCCTCGAGATAGCCTCATTTAAAGAACGAGGGTCAGCACAATGTAAAAAAAAAAAAAAAACGGAGGAGCCAGACGAAGATGAGGTCATTATGGCTCGCCTTTAGGTGTCCTCCTCGGGATAGCGTCATTTAAAGAACGAGGGTCAGCACAACGTATAATAAAAAAAAAACGGAAAAAAAAAACGGAGGAGCCTGCCGAAGATGAGGCCATTATGGCTCGCCTTTTAGGTGTCCTCCTCGAGATAGCGTCATTTAAACAACGAGGGTCAAAACAACGTTAAAAAAAAAAAAAAACCGGAGGAGCTTGCCAAAGATGAGGCTATTACGGCTCGACTTTAGGTGTCCTCCTCGAGATAGCGTCATTTAAAGAACAAGGGTCAGAACAAGGTAAAAAAAAAAGGAAATAAAAAAAACCATAGGAGCCTGCCGAAGATGGGGCCATTATGGCTCGCCTTTAGGTGTCCTCCTCGGGAACACGTCATTTAAAGAACGAGGGTCAGCACAACGTAAAAAAAAATAAAAAAAAAATCGGGGAAAAAACTGTGAAAAAACGGAGGAGCTTGCCAAAGATGAGGCCATTATGGCTCGCCTTTAGGTGTCCTCCTCGGGATAGCGTCAGTTAAAGAACGAGGGTCAGGACAACGTAAAAAAAAAAAAAAACCGGAAAAAAAAATAACCGAAGGAGCCTGCCGAAGATGAGGCCATTATGGCTCGCCATTAGGTGTCCTCCTCGAGATAGCGTCATTTATAGAACGAGGGTCAAAACAACGTTAAAAAAAAAGGAAAAAAAAACCGGAAGAGCTTGCCAAAGATGAGGCCATTACGTCTCGCCTTTAGGTGTCCTCCTCGGGATAGTGTCATTTAAAGAACGAGGGTCGGAACAAGGTAATTAAAAAGGAAATAAAAAAACCGGAAGAGCCTGCCGAAGATGAGGCCATTATGGCTCGCCTTTAGGTGTCCTCCTCGGGATAGCGTCATTTAAAGAACGAGGCTCAGCACAACATAAAAAAAATTTAAAAAAAAATTGTGAAAAAAACTGTGAAAAAAACAGAAGGAGCTTGCCAAAGATGAGGCCATTACGGCTTCCCTTTAGGTGTCCTCCTTTGGATAGCGTCATTTAAAGAACGAGGGTCAAAACAATGTATAAAAAAAGACAAAAAACCGAAAAAAAAACCAGAAAAAAACTGTGAAAAAAATCGGAGGATCTTGCCAAAGATAAGGCCATTACAGCCCGCCTTTAAGTGTCCTCCTTGGGATGGCGTCATTTAAAGAACGAGGGTCAGCACAACGTAAAAAAAAATAAAAAAAAAATCAGGAAAAAACTGTGAGAAAAAACGGAGGAGCTTGCCAAAGATGAGGCCATTACGGCTCGCCTTTAGGTGTCCTCCTCGGGATAGCGTCATTTAAAGAACGAGGGTCAGAACAACGTAAAAAAAAAATAAAAAAATAAGCCAAAAAAAACCGAAGGAGCCTGCAGAAGATGAGGCCATTATGGCTCGCCTTTAGGTGTCCTCCTCGGGATAGCGTCATTTAAAGAACGAGGGACAGCAGAACGTAAAAAAAAAAAGGAAAAGAAAACTGAGAAAAAACCGGAGGAACTTGTTAAAGATGCGGCCATTATGGCTCGCCTTTAGGTGTCCTCCTCGTGATAGTGTCATTTAAAGAACGAGGGTCAGCACACTGTAAATAAAAAAAAAAGGAAGAAAAAAAACCGGAGGAGCCTGCCGAAGATGAGGCCATTATGGCTCGCCTTTAGGTGTCCTCCTCGGAATAGCGTCATTTAAAGAACGAGGGTCAGAACAACGTAAAAAAAGAACCGGAGGAGCCTGCCGAAGATGAGGCCATTATGGCTCGCCTTTAGGTGTCCTCCTCGGGATAGCGTCATTTAAAGAACGAGGGTCAGCACAACGTAAAAAAAAAAAAAACAAAGGAGCCTGCCGAAGATGAGGCCGTTACGGCTCCCTTTTAGGTGTCCTCCTCATAATAGCATCATTTAAAGGACGAGGTTCAGCACAAAAAAAAAACTCCGGAGGAGCCTGCCAAAGATGAGGACATTACGGCTCGCCTTTAGGTGTCCTCCTCGGGATAGCGTCATTTAAAGAACGAGGGTCAGAACAACGTAAAAAAAGAACCGGAGGAGCCTGCCGAAGATGAGGCCATTTTGGCTCGCCTTTAGGTGTCCTCCTCGGGATAGCGTCATTTAAAGAACGAGGGTCAGCACAACGTAAAAAAAAAAAAACAAAGGAGCCTGCCGAAGATGAGGCCGTTACGGCTCCCTTTTAGGTGTCCTCCTCATAATAGCATCATTTAAAGGACGAGGTTCAGCACAAAAAAAAACTCCGGAGGAGCCTGCCAAAGATGAGGACATTACGGCTCGCCTTTAGGTGTCCTCCTCGGGATAGCGTCATTTAAAGAACGAGGGTCAGCACAACGTAAAAAAAAAAGAAAAGAAAAACGGAGGAGCCTGCCGAAGATGAGGCCATTATGGCTCGCCTTTAGGTGTCCTCCTCGGGATAGCGTCATTTAAAGAACGAGGGTCAGCACAACGTAAAAATAAAATAAAATAAAATAAAAATAAAAAAGAAATCGGAAAAAAAAAACGGAGGAGCCTGCCGAATATGAGGCCATTATGGCTCGCCTTTAGGTGTCCTCCTCGAGATAGCGTCATTTAAAGAACGAAGGTCAATACAACGTAAAAAAAAAAAAAAAGAAAAACGGAGGAGCCTGCCGAAGATGAGGCCATTATGGCTCGCCTTTAGGTGTCCTCCTCGGGATAGCGTCATTTAAAGAACGAGGGTCAGCACAACGAAAAAAAAAAAAACCGGAGGAGCCTGCCGAAGATAAGGCCATTACGGCTCGCCTTTAGGTGTCCTCCTCGAGATAGCCTCATTTAAAGAATAAGGGTCAGCACAATGTAAAAAAAAAAAAAAAAAACCGGAGGAACCTGCTGAAGATGAGGCCATTATGGCTCGCCTTTAGGTGTCCTCCTCGGGATAGCGTCATTTAAAGAACGAGGGTCAGCACAACGTTAAAAAAAAAACAGAAAAAAAAAAACAACCGGAGGAGACTGCTGAAGATGAGGCCATTATGGCTCGACTTTAGGTGTCCTCCTCGAGATAGCGTCATTTAAAGAACGAGGGTCAAAACAACGTTAAAAAAAAAGGAAAAAAACAAACCGGAGGAGCTTGCCAAAGATAAGGCCATTACGGCTCGCCTTTAGGTGTCCTCCTCGGGACAGCGTCATTTAAAGAACGAGGGTCAGCACAACGTAAAAAAAAAAAAAAAAAAACGGAGGAGCGTGCCGAAGATGAGGCCATTATGGCTCGCCTTTAGGTGTCCTCCTCGGGATAATGTCATTTAATGAACGAGGCTCAGCACAACGTAAAAAGAAAAATGAAAAAAAACGGGATGAGCCTGCCAAAGATGAGGCCATTACGGCTCGACTTTAGGTGTCCTCCTCGGGATAGCGTCTTTTAAAGAATGAGGGTCAGTACAACGAAAAAAAAACCGAAAAAAAATCGGGAAAAAAACTGGGAAAAAAAATCGGAGGAGCTTGCGAAAGATGAGGCCATTACGGCTCGCCTTTAAGTGTCCTCCTTGGGATGGCGTCATTTAAAGAACGAGTGTCAGCACAACGAAAAAAAAAAAACCGGAGGAACCTGCCGAAGATGAGGCCATTATGGCTCGCCTTTAGGTGTCCTCCTTGGGATAGCGTCATTTAAAGAACGAGGGTCAGCACACCGTTAAAAAAAAAAAAACCCGAAAAAAAAACAACCAGAGGAGCTTGCCGAAGATGAGGCCATCATGGCTCGCCTTTAGGTGTCCTCCTCGAGATAGCGTCATTTAAAGAACGAGGGTCAAAACAACGTTAAAAAAAAAGGAAAAAACAAACCGGAGGAGCTTGCCAAAGATAAGGCCATTACGGCTCGCCTTTAGGTGTCCTCCTCGGGATAGCGTCATTTAAAGAACGAGGGTCAGAACAACGTAAAAAAAAAGAACCGGAGGAGCCTGCCGAAGATGAGGCCATTATGGCTCACCTTTAGGTGTCCTCCTTGGGATAGCGTCATTTAAAGAACAAGGGTCAGCACAACGTAAAAAGAAAAATAAAAAAAAAAACCGGGAAAAAAACTGTGAAAAAAAACCGGAGGAGCTTGCCGAAGATGAGGCCATTACGGCTCGCCTTTAGGTGTCCTCCTCGGGATAGCGTCATTTAAAGAACGAGGTTCAGAACAACGTAATAAAAAAAAACCTAAAAATAAGAAAACCGGAGGAGCCTGCGAAAGATGAGGCCATTAAGGCTCGCCTTTAGGTGTCCTCCTCGGGATAGCATCATTTAAAGAATGAGGGTCAGCACAACTTAAAAAAAAAAAAAAAGAGGAGCCTGCCAAAGATGAGGCCGTTACGGCTCGCCTTTAGGTGTCCTCCACAGGATAGCATCATTTAAAGAACGAGGTTCAGCACAAAAAAAAAAAAAACCCCGGAGGAGCCTGCCGAAGATAAGGCCATTACGGCTCGCTTTTAGGTGTCCTCCTCGAGATAGCCTCATTTAAAGAACGAGGGTCAGCACAATGTAAAAAAAAAAGAAAAAAAAACGGAGGTGCCTGCCGAAGATGAGGTCATTATGGCTCGCCTTTAGGTGTCCTCCTCGGGATAGCGTCATTTAAAGAACGAGGGTCAGCACAACGTATAAGAAAAAAAAAACGGGAGGAGCCTGCCGAAGATGAGGCCATTATGGCTCGCCTTTAGGTGTCCTCCTCGAGATAGCGTCATTTAAAGAACGAGGGTCAAAACAACGTTAAAAAAAAAAAACCAGAGGAGCTTGCCAAAGATGAGGCTATTACGGCTCGCCTTTAGGTGTCCTCCTCGGGATAGCGTCATTTAAAGAACAAGGGTCAGAACAAGGTAAAAAAAATGAAATAAAAAAAACCGTAGGAGCCTGACGAAGATGAGGCCATTATGGGTCGGCTTTAGGTGTCCTCCTCGGGAACGCGTCATTTAAAGAACGAGTGTTAGCACAACGTAAAAAAAATAAAAAAAAAAATCGGGGAAAAAACTGTGAAAAAAATGGAGGAGCTTGCCAAAGATGAGGCCATTATGGCTCGCCTTTAGGTGTCCTTCTCGGGATAGCGTCATTTAAAGAACGAGGGTCAGAACAATGTAAAAAAAAAAACCGAAGGAGCCTGCCGTAGATGAGGCCATTATGGCTCGCAATTAGGTGTCCTCCTCGAGATAGCGTCATTTATAGAACGAGGGTCAAAACAACGTTAAAATAAAAGGAAAAAAAAACCGGAGGAGCTTGCCAAAGATGAGGCCATTACGGCTCGCCTTTAGGTGTCCTCCTTGGGATAGTGTCATTTAAAGAACGAGGGTCAGAACAAGGTAAATAAAAAGGAAATAAAAAAACCGGAAGAGCCTGCCGAAGATGAGGCCATTATGGCTCGCCTTTAGGTGTCCTCCTCGGGATAGCGTCATTTAAAGAACGAGGCTCAGCACAACATAAAAAAAATTTAAAAAAAAATTGTGAAAAAAACCGAAGGAGCTTGCCAAAGATGAGGCCATTACGGCTTGCCTTTAGCTGTCCTCCTTTGGATAGCGTCATTTAAAGAACGAGGGTCCAAACAATGTATAAAAAAAGACAACAAACTGGAAAAAAATCGGAAAAAAAACTGTGAAAAAAATCGGAGGATCTTGCCAAAGATAAGGCCATTACGGCTCGCCTTTAAGTGTCCTCCTTGGGATGGCGTCATTTAAAGAACGAGGGTCAGCACAACGTAAAAAAAAATTAAAAAAAAATCAGGAAAAAAACTGTGAAAAAAACGGAGGAGCTTGCCAAAGATGAGGCCTATACGGCTCGCCTTTAGGTGTCCTCCTTGGGATAGCGTCATTTAAAGAACGAGGGTCAGAACAACGTAAAAAAAAATAAAAAAAATAAACCGGAAAAAAAACCGAAGGAGCCTGCAGAAGATGAGGCCATTATGGCTCGCCTTTAGGTGTCCTCCTCGGTATAATGTCATTTAAAGAACGAGGGTCAGCACACTGTAAATAAAAAAAAAGGAAGAAAAAAAACCGGAGGAGCCTGCCAAAGATGAGGCCATTATGGCTCGCCTTTAGGTGTCCTCCTCGAGATAGCGTCATTTAAGGAACGAGGGTCAAAACAACGTTAAAAAAAACGGAAAAAAAGAACCGGAGGAGCCTGCCGAAGATGAGGCCATTATGGCTCGCCTTTAGGTGTCCTCCTCGGAATAGCGTCATTTAAAGAACGAGGGTCAGCACAACGTAAAAAAAAAAAAAACAGAGGAGCCTGCCGAAGATGAGGCCGTTACGGCTCGCCTTTAGGTGTCCTCCTCGAGATAGCGTCATTTAAAGAACGAGGGTCAGCACAACTTAAAAAAAAAAACGAAAAAAAAACGGGATGAGCCTGCCGAAGATGAGGCCATTATGGCTCGCCTTTAGGTGTCCTCCTCGGGATAGCGTGATTTAAAGAACGAGGGTCAATACAACGTAAAAAAAAAACGGAGGAGCCTGCCGAAGATGAGGCCATTATGGCTCGCCTTTAGGTGTCCTCCTCGGGATAGCGTCATTTAAAGAACGAGGGTCAGCACAACGTTAAAAAAAAAAACCGAAAAAAAAACAACCGGAGGAGCCTGCCGAAGATGAGGCCATTATGGCTCGCCTTTAGGTGTCCTCCTCGAGATAGCGTCATTTAAAGAACGAGGGTCAAAACAACGTTAAAAAAAAGGGAAAAAAACAAACCGGAGGAGCTTGCCAAAGATAAGGCCATTACGGCTCGCCTTTAGGTGTCCTCCTCGGGATAGCGTCATTTAAAGAACGAGGGTCAGAACAACGTAAAAAAAAAAAAAAACCGGAGGAGCCTGCCAAAGATGAGGCCATTATGGCTCGCCTTTAGGTGTCCTCCTCGGGATAGCGTCATTTAATGAACGAGGCTCAGCACAACGTAAAAAAATTTAAAAAAAAAAAACCGGGAAAAAAACTGTGAAAAAAACCGAAGGAGCTTGCCAAAGATGAGGCCATTACGGCTCGCCTTTAGATGTCCTCCTTTGGATAGCGACATTTAAAGAACGAGGGATAAAACAATGTATAAAAAAAGGAAAAAAACCAGAAAAAAACTGTAAAAAAAAATCGGAGGAGCTTGCCAAAGATGAGGCAATTACGGCTCGCCTTTAAGTGTCCTCCTTGGGATGGCGTCATTTAAAAAACGAGGGTCAGCACAACGAAAAAAAAAAAAACCGGAGGAGCTTGCCGAAGATGAGGCCATTATGGCTCGCCTTTGGGTGTCCTCCTCGGGATAGCGTCATTTAAAGAACAAGGGTCAGCACAACGTATAAAAAAAAAAAAAACGGAAAAAAAAAACCGGAGGAGCCTGCCGAAGATGAGGCCATTATGGCTCGCCTTTAGGTGTCCTCCTCGAAATAGCGTCATTTAAAGAACGAGGGTCAGCACAACGTAAAAAAAAAAAAAACAGAGGAGCCTGCCGAAGATGAGGCCGTTACGGCTCGCCTTTAGGTGTCCTCCTCGAGATAGCGTCATTTAAAGAACGAGGGTCAGCACAACTTAAAAAAAAAAACGAAAAAAAACGGGATGAGCCTGCCGAAGATGAGGCCATTATGGCTCGCCTTTAGGTGTCCTCCTCGGGATAGCGTGATTTAAAGAACGAGGGTCAATACAACGTAAAAAAAAAAAAAATGGAGGAGCCTGCCGAAGATGAGGCCATTATGGCTCGCCTTTAGGTGTCCTCCTCGGGATAGCGTCATTTAAAGAACGAGGGTCAGCACAACGTTAAAAAAAAAAAAACCGAAAAAAAAACAACCGGAGGAGCCTGCCGAAGATGAGGCCATTATGGCTCGCCTTTAGGTGTCCTCCTCGAGATAGCGTCATTTAAAGAACGAGGGTCAAAACAACGTTAAAAAAAAGGGAAAAAAACAAACCGGAGGAGCTTGCCAAAGATAAGGCCATTACGGCTCGCCTTTAGGTGTCCTCCTCGGGATAGCGTCATTTAAAGAACGAGGGTCAGCACAACGTAAAAAAAAAAAAAAAACGGAGGAGCCTGCCGAAGATGAGGCCATTATGGCTCGCCTTTAGGTGTCCTCCTCGGGATAGCGTCATTTAATGAACGAGGCTCAGCACAACGTAAAAAAATTTAAAAAAAAAAACCGGGAAAAAAACTGTGAAAAAAATCGAAGGAGCTTGCCAAAGATGAGGCCATTACGGCTCGCCTTTAGATGTCCTCCTTTAGATAGCGTCATTTAAAGAACGAGGGATAAAACAATGTATAAAAAAAGGAAAAAAACCAGAAAAAAAAACTGTAAAAAAAAATCGGAGGAGCTTGCCAAAGATGAGGCAATTACGGCTCGCCTTTAAGTGTCCTCCTTGGGATGGCGTCATTTAAAAAACGAGGGTCAGCACAACGAAAAAAAAAAAAAACCGGAGGAGCTTGCCGAAGATGAGGCCATTATGGCTCGCCTTTGGGTGTGCTCCTCGGGATAGCGTCATTTAAAGAACAAGGGTCAGCACAACGTATAAAAAAAAAAAAAAAAAACGGAAAAAAAAAACCGGAGGAGCCTGCCGAAGATGAGGCCATTATGGCTCGCCTTTAGGTGTCCTCTTCGAGATAGCGTCATTTAAAGAACGAGGGTCAAAACAACGTTAAAAAAAAAACCGAACGAGCTTGCCAAAGATGAGGCCATTACGGCTCGCCTTTAGGTGTCCTCCTCGGGATAGCGTCATTCAAAGAACGAGGGTCAGAACAAGGTAAAAAAAAAAGGACGTAAAAAAACCAGAGGAGCCTGCCGAAGATGAGGCCATTATGGCTCGCCTTTAGGTGTACTCCTCGGGAACGCGTCATTTAAAGAACGAGGGTCAACACAACGTAAAAAAAATTAAAAAAAATCGGAAAAAAAAACTGTGAAAAAAAACGGAGGAGCTTGCCAAAGATGAGGCCATTACGGCTCGCCTTTAGGTGTCCTCCTCGGGATAGCGTCATTTAAAGAACGAGGGTCAGAACAACGTAAAAAAAAATAAAAAAATACACCGGAAAAAAAAAACCGATGGAGCCTGCAGAAGATGAGGCCATTATGGCTCGCCTTTAGGTGTCCTCCTCGGGATAGCGTCATTTAAAGAACGAGGGTCAGAACAACGTAAAAAAAAATAAAAAAATAAACCGGAAAAAAAAACCGATGGAGCCTGCAGAAGATGAGGCCATTATGGCTCGCCTTTAGGTGTCCTCCTCGGGATAGCGTCATTTAAAGAACGAGGGTCAGAACAACGTAAAAAAAAAAAAACCGGAGGAGCCTGCCGAAGATGAGGCCATTATGGCTCGCCTTTAGGTGTCCTTCTCGGGATAGCGTCATTTAAAGAACAAGGGTCAGCACAACGTAAAAAGAAAAATAAAAAAAAAAACTGTGAAAAAAATCGGAGGAGCTTGCCGAAGATGAGGCCATTACAGCTTGCCTTTAGGTGTCCTCCTCGGGATAGCGTCATTTAAAGAACGAGGGTCAGAACAACGTAATAAAAAAAAACCTAAAAAAAAGAAAATCGGAGGAGCCTGCAAAAGATGAGGCCATTATGGCTCGCCTTTAGGTGTCCTCCTCGGGATAGTGTCATTTAAAGAACGAGGGTCAGCACAACTTAAAAAAAAAAAAACAGAGGAGCCTGCCGAAGATGAGGCCGTTACGGCTCGCCTTTAGGTGTCCTCCTCAAGATAGCATCATTTAAAGAACGAGGTACAGCACAAAAAAAAAACCCCAGAGGAGCCTGCCGAAGATGAGGCCATTACGGCTCGCCTCTAGGTGTCCTCCTCGAGATAGCGTCATTTAAAGAACGAGGGTCAACACAACGTTAAAAAAAAAAAAGAAAAAAAAACGGGAAGAGCCTGCCGGAGATGAGGACATTACGGCTCGCCTTTAGGTGTCCTCCTCGGGATAGCGTCATTTAAAGAATTAGGGTCAGCACAACGAAAAAAAAATTCGGGAAAAAAACTGTTAAAAAAAATCGGAAGAGCTTGCCAAAGATGAGGCCATTACGGCTCGCCCTTAAGTGTCTTCCTTGGGATGGCGTCATTTAAAGAGCGAGAGTCAGCACAACGAAAAAAAAAAAAACCGGAGGAGACTGCCGAAGATAAGGCCATTACGGCTCGCCTTTAGGTGTCCTCCTCTAGATAGCCTCATTTAAAGAACGAGGGTCAGCACAATGTAAAAAAAAAAGAAATAACCGGATGAGCCTGCTGAAGATGAGGCCATTACGGCTCGCCTTTAGGTGTCCTCCTCGGGATAGTGTCATTTAAAGAACGAGGGTCAGCACAACGAAAAAAAAAAAAAACAGAGGATCCTGCCGAAGATGAGGCCATTACGGCTCGCCTTTATGTGTCCTCCTTGGGATAGCATCATTTAAAGAACGAGGGTCAGTACAAAAAAAAAACCTTGAAAAAAAAACCGAAAAAACAAAACCGAAAAAAAAACTGTGAAAAAAAAAACCGAAGGAGCTTGCCAAAGATGAGGCCATTACGGCTCGCCTGTAGGTGTCCTCCTCGGGATAGCATCATTTAAAGAACGAGTGTCAGCACAACGTAAAAAAAAAAAAAAAAAAACGAGGAAAAAACCGGAAAAAAACTGTGAAAATTAACCGGAGGAGCTTGCCAAGGATGAGGCCATTACGGCTCACCTTTAGGTGTCTACCTCGTGATAGCGTCATTTAAAGAACGAGGGTCAGAACAACGTAAAAAAAAAATAAAAAAATAACCCGACAAAAAAAAAACCGAAAAAACAAAACCGAAAAAAAAACTGTGAAAAAAAAAACCGGAGGAGCTTGCCAAAGATGAGGCCATTACGGCTCGCCTTTAGGTGTCCTCCTCGTGATAGCATCATTTAAAGAACGAGGGTCAGAAAAAAAAAAAAAAAACCCGGAAAAAAAAATCCAGAGGAGCCTGCCGAAGATGAGGCCATTACGGCTCGCCTTTAGGTGTCCTCCTCGGGATAGCGTCATTTAAAGAACGAGTGTCAGCACAACGTAAAAAAAAAAAAAAAAACAGAGGATCCTGCCGAAGATGAGGCCGTTACGGCTCGCCTTTAGGTGTTCTCCTCGGGATAGCATTGATGACATGTCACCATGTCATGTTTTTCTATGCTTTTTCCTTTGTTTTCAATAGGTTTTATGCACTTTCTTGAGCCATAAGCAAGCCAATTGGGTAGATTTCCATGTTTCCCTTGATTCAATCAACCATGGATGAATTAACGCAATTTCATGAGATTTTATGCTATAATTGTCATATATTATGAAAGAATAACAAACTCATGATTTTGAGCATAGCTTTGATGTGTTTGGTTGATTGATGATAGGTGAAAAGAGTTTTGAAGAAGGTTGAAGGAAGAAGGAATGGCTAGGAGCAAGAGAGAACAAAAAGTTTGAGCCAAAGTTTGCCTCAAACTTTAGCTCAAACTTTTGGGAGAAAAGCTTGAGCCAACGTTTGCCTCAAACTTTTTGGCAAACGTTGGCGCCACACCAACATACCCTGGAGGAAAAAGCTTGCGCCAACGTTTGAGGTCAAACTTTTGCTCAAACGTTGGCGCCACTCTTGCACACCCTGGAGGAAAAAGCTTGCGCCAACGTTTGAGGTCAAACTTTTGCTCAAACGTTGGCGCAACACACATTTACAAGGGGGCCAACGTTTGAGCAAAAGTTTGACCCCAAACTTTGGCTCAAACGTTGGTAGCAGCAAGAATGGGGCAGCTGGTGTAAAAAGTTTGAGTAAAAGTTTGCCTCAAACTTTTACTCAAACTTTTACTCAAGCTTTTATGTTTTTCAACCCGGTTCACAATGGATCTTTCTCCAACTCCAAGAGCAATCAACCAAGGCCTTTAGCAACCCAATTCCATCAAGAACAAAGGCCCAATTCAAGGCTTGAAGACCATTTGAAGAAAGTGTATAAATAGATTAGGATTTAAGTTTTTGGAGAGCTTCCTTTTAGAATTTTCGTAACACTTACAGTAGGGAACTTACTTTACATTTTTGAATTGTTTTCTTAGAATTCTAGAGAATTGGGGAGGAGAATTGATCTCTCTTCTTCCTGGTTCTTGTTGAGCACTCTTTACTTTTCTTGCTTGGGATCTTAGGTGGAGAATTGAAGAACTTCTGTTTCAATCTCACCTTTGGATCTTGTTTAATTTTCTGCATAATTGAATTTCCTTTTCAGTTAATTGCTTCTTCTTCTATTCTCTCTGCAATTTACATTTCCCTTGCAATTGTTCTTGCTGGATCTAGGAAGGCAGTGAGATCTAGACTTGGTTATCTAGTCTCTTGGGTCCTGAGATCTACAGCTTTAAATTTCAATTTCCCTGTTTCGTTGCTACACCAAGCTGATTTCCATTTTTGTCAAGATCCGGTTCAATTGAATCCATCTTCTACAATCCTGTTTGTTGCAATTTATTGTTCCTTGTTTAATTTTTGCAAATTCACTTCCCAATTCCCTTTACTATTCAAGCCATTTACATTTCTTGCACTTTAAGATTCTGCAATTTACATTTCTTGCAATCTAAGTTTCTGAAATTTACATTACTTGTTCTTTAAGATTCAGCTTATTTACTTTCTTTGCTCTTTAATTTTCTGCAATCTACCCTTCTCCCTTTTAATTTCATGCAATTTAGCTTCTTTCGTATACAAACCACTCAAATCAATTCTTGATTCGCTTGACTAAATCAACCACTAAACTAAAATTGCTCAATCCTTCAATCCCTGTGGGATCGACCTCACTCCCGTGAGTTTTATTACTTGATACGACCCGGTGCACTTGCCGGTTAGTTTTTTGTGTTTGGAATTCGTTTTTTTCGTTTTCCGAAAATATGCATCAAGCATCATTTAAAGAACGAGGGCTAGCACAACGAAAAAAAAAACGGAGGAACCTGCCGAAGATGAGGCCATTACAGCTCGCCTTTAGGTGTCCTCCTCGGGATAGCGTCATTTAAAGAACGAGGGTCAGCACAACGTAAAAAAAAAACCGGAAAAAAACCAGGGAAAAAACTGTGAAAAAAAATTGGAGGAGCTTGCCAAAGATGAGGCCATTACGGCTCGCCTTTAAGTGTCCTCCTTGGGATGACGTCATTTAAAGAACGAGGGTCAGCACAACGAAAAAAAAAACCGGAGGAGCCTGCCGAAGATGAGGCCATTATGGCTCGCCTTTAGGTGTCCACCTCGGGATAGCATCATTTAAATAACGAGGGTCAGCACAACGTAAAAAAAAAAAAACAGAGGAGCCTGCCGAAGATGAGGCCGTTATGGCTCGCCTTTAGGTGTCCTCCTCGGGATAGCATCATTTAAAGAACGAGGGTCAGCACAAAAAAAAACCCCCCGGAGGATCCTGCCGAAGATGAGGCAATTACGGCTCGCCTTTAGGTGTCCTCTTCGGGATATCGTCATTTAAAGAACGAGGGTCAGAACAACATAAAAAAAAAACCGGAAAAAAACCAGAAAAAAACTGTGAAAAAAAATCAGAGGAGCTTGCCAAAGATGAGGCTGATGACAAGTCATCTTAGCCTAGTTTTACTAGTCTTTTTCTTTGTTTTTATTTGGTTCTATGCACTTTCTTGCATTCTAAGTAAGTAATTTGGAATGGAAATGCATGGTTCCTTTGAATCAAACAACCACCATTTAATTGATGCTAAATCATGAGGTTTAAGCTAAATTTAATTGATTTTTAAAAATTTATAAACCTTGTGAATTTGGTGATACTTTGATTGGTTGTTTTGATTTATTGTAGGTGAAGAAAAGAAGAAATGAAGAAAGCGTGGCTTTAGAAACGTGGCCCAAGGAAGAAAAGAGTGTGGCAAAGAAAAGTAAGAAGCGTGGCACATGGAAGGAGGGAAGCTCTAATGCTCTCCCCAAGAGCTCAGTGCTCTCCAAAGGAGCACAACAATAAACCAAGGAAGCATCATTTCAATGCTCTGCTCCCCTTGAGAGCTGAGCACAATTTGAGAAACAAGAAACAAGGAAAAGAGAAACAATGCTCAGCTCACCAAGGGAGCATTATCGGGCTCTCACAAGAAATAAATCAAAGGAAATAAGTTGCCAATGCTTGCTCCAAGGTTTGAACCCATGACCCTAGGGAGGGAGGGGAATGCTACTCACAAGGAAAACAAGCCAAAAATTGGCCAAATGCATCCCCCAAGGTTCGAACTCAACACCTTGAGGAAGCAAGGAGCAAGGAGCTACAAGGAACCCAAGAAAAATGGCACCAGCGCATGCTTCCCTCAAGTTTTGAACCAAGGACCTCCCTTGGAAGCTCCAATGCTCAGCTCACTTGGAGAGCAGAGCGCTACTCCATGGTACATCACACAAGAGCTTGACACGGACCAAGGAAAGGAGCGCGCAACATTTGACACGGCCAGGGAGCAAGACGCGCGCAAGACATGTACACAAGGCCCCAATGCTCAGCTCACCTTGTGAGCAGAGCATTCCCCTGGTGCCTTCCCCAGCCTAGCACGCTACGCAAGACTCCCCACACAAAGCTTCAATGCTCAGCTCCCCACTTGAGCTGAGCATCCTCCTGGGAGCAAATTTTCACATGGGCTGAAAATTCAATTAAAAATCCAATTTAATTCATTTCTTCACCAAATCAAAAGCCCATCCAAATTCCAAAATCCAAGAATAGAAAGTGTATAAATAGGAGCTAGTTTGATGTAATTAGGACCTCTAGACACTACTTTGAATTTTTTCTTTTAAACTTTCAATTTCATTTTTGAGCTTTTACTTGGGAATTTAGATCTTAGAGAATTGGGAAGGAGAATTGATCTCTCTTCTTCCTTGTTCTTGCTTGAGCACTCTTTACTTTTCTTGCTTTGGATCTTGGGTAAAGAATTGAAGAACTTCTGTTTCAATCTCACCTTGAGATCTCTTGTTTACTTTCTCTGCATAATTGAATTTCAGTTTCTGTTTACTTTACTGCTTCATCTTCTACTCTCTCTGCAATTTGCTTTTCTTTACTTCTTTTGTAATCGTTCTTGTTGGATCAAGGAAGGATTTGAGATCTAGACTTGTTATCTAGTCTCTTCCACCCCTGAGATCTTCAACCATCTTTTACATTGCTGCAAATTAAGCACCAGTCACTTTCTATTTTTAAACTCTTCAAGCATTTTCACTTTTCTGTTTGAGACCTACTTCAATTCAATTCATCCTCTACTTTCCTGTTTAATGCAATTTACTTGTTCTTGTTTAAATTCTGCAATCCCAGCTCCCAATTCCTTTTATAATTCAAGCAATTTACATTTCTTGCACTTTAAGTTTTAGCCATTTACATTTCTTGCAAATTAAGTTTCTGCAATTTACATTACTTGCACTTTAAGATTCTGCTTCTTTACTTTCCTGCTCTTTAATTTACTGCATTTTACCCCTCTCCCTTTACATTTCAAGAAATCTAGTTTCTGCCAATTGCAAACAACTCAACCAATACTTGATTCGCTTGACTAAATCAACCACTAAACTAAAATTGCTCAATCCTTCAATCCCTGTGGGATCGACCTCACTCATGTGAGTTATTATTACTTGATGCGACCCGGTACACTTGCCGGTAAGTTTCATGTTGGATCGTTTTCCACACATCAAGTTTTTGGCGCCATTGCCGGGGATTGATTTAGATTGACAATGATTAAGTGAAGTGTAGATCTAGATCTAGCACTTTTTATTTTTTGTTTCTTTGACTTTTAACTAACACACTAACTGTTTGAATTTTTGCTTAAGCTAACTAAAATTTCACTCCAGCAATGGGTTTTGTGTGATTCTTTTTGTTTTGATTGTATGTCAGGTACAAGGAGAGTTCTACCCACTTTTTGTGAACAATACGAGAGAACTCTTAGAAGGTTAAGAAGAGCTGAAAGAGGGAAAAACATTGTGGGAGAAGAATAGTCTGAAGAAGAATTCCAGGAGATGGAAGAACAGTCAAATAATCCACCAAATCCACAAGGAGGAGCAGCCAATAACAATAACAATCTACCACAGAGAAGAGTTTTGGCTTCCTATACATTTGCAAATCCTAGACATTGTGGGACTAGCATTCTTACCCCAACTGTTAATGCAAATAACTTTGAACTAAAGCCACAACTCATCACCTTGGTTCAAAATAATTGTTCTTATGGAGGAGGACCACTTGAAGATCCAAATCAACACTTGTCTACTTTCTTGAGGATTTGTGACACTGTCAAAACTAATGGAGTGCATCCGGACATCTACAAGCTGCTATTATTTCCATTCTCTCTCAGAGACAAAGCTACTCAATGGTTGGAATCTTTCCCAAGGGACAGCATAAACAACTGGGATGATTTAATGAGCAAGTTCCTTGCCAAATTTTACCCACCTCAGAGGGTTATTAGATTGAAGACTGAGGTACAAACATTCACACAAATGGATGCTGAACCTTTGTATGAGGCATAGGAACGATACAAGGCTCTAATCAGGAAATGTCCTCTTGAAATGTTCAATGAATGGGAGAGATTGAAAAATTTTTATGAAGGCTTGACACTGAAATCTCAAGAGGCCTTAGATCATTCAACAGGAGGTTCTGTGCAACTCATGAAAACTGTAGAGGAAGCCCAAAATCTCATTGATATGGTTGCTAGCAACCAATACTTCTTTGCTCACCAAAGGTAACGCCAACCATCACAAAGGAAAGGAGTGATGGAGTTGGAAGGAGTGGACTCAATCCTGGCTCAAAACAAAATGATGCAGCAGCAAATTCAACAACAATTTAAGCAAATGGCCAAGAGGATTGATAGCCTCCAAGTTGCAGCAGTCAACACAAGCCAACCATCAACCACATGGGGGCAAAATGAAGAAACTCAAGAGGAGCAACAACAAGAATAAGTCCAGTACATGCACAACCAAAATTCTGGGCCAAATGAAGTCTATGGTGATACTTACAACCCTTCATGGAAGAACCATCCCAACCTCAGATGGGGAGACAACCGCAATCAAACTCAGCAGCAATGGCAAAGAAACTCAAACCAAAATAGTTGGAAAAACACAAACCAAAACAACCAGCAGAATAATAACCAAAACACATACAGAAAACCACAAAACACCTACCCCAAATCTAACCATCATCCA
Organism: Arachis hypogaea; assembly: GCF_003086295.3. Lineage (NCBI taxonomy): Eukaryota > Viridiplantae > Streptophyta > Magnoliopsida > Fabales > Fabaceae > Arachis > Arachis hypogaea. The sequence continues at coordinate 71,160,489 of NC_092051.1, read as the reverse complement.
TCCAATAACCAAGCCTCCAACCAAAACACTTACCCTCAACCCTCAACACCCCACAATCAACCAATTTCACAAGACTCTCAGAGGATTTCCAACTTGGAGCTCCTAATGGAAAAATTGATGAAGCACCAGGAAATGACAACAAGGAACCAGGAAGCTTCCATGAAGAATATGAAAAGGCAAATCGGACAACTCTCCAAGCAGATCACCATAGAAAGACCATCAAGCTCACTACCAAGTGACACCATTCCTAATCCAAAAGAGGAGTGCAAGGCAATACAGCTGAGGAGTGGAAAGATCCTGGTGAAAAATGAAGAAGCAACCAAGAAGTCAAATGAAAGTGACAAGAAACAAGCTGAAGAATAGGCAACTAATGATAAAAAGGTAACAACAGGCAAGCAGACCTCAAAGAAGCTCAAAGAAAGAGAAGATCAGCCACAAAAATCAAGGAAAGAGAAGGAAGCAATGAGGGAGCTAACCAAGGAACAAAGGCAGGGAGTGAACTTCACACCTCCATTGCCATATCCTCAAAGGTTCAACAAGGAGACTAAGGACCAACACTTCCCAAAATTTCTTGAAGTCTTCAAGAAGTTGGAGATCAACATTCCCTTAGCTGAAGCACTTGAGCAAATGCCCTTATATGCAAAGTTCTTGAAAGAACTTATCAACAAGAAGAGGAGTTGGCAAGTTAACAAAACTATACTGCTCACTGAGGAATGCAGAGCACTAATCCAGAAAGGACTTCCCCCTAAACTCGAAGATCCTGGAAGTTTCTTTCTACCTTGCGCCATTGGTAGTATGACCATCAACAAAGCAATGTGTGACTTAGGAGCTAGTATCAATCTAATACCTTTCTCTCTAGTAAAAAAGCTGTGCATAAAAGAGGTGAAATCAGTACAAATGTCTTTAGAATTGGTGGACAAGTTAGTGATATGTCCCATGGGTGTGATTGAGAACCTTCTAGTCAAGGTAGACAGATTCATCTTCCCTGCAGATTTTGTGATCTTAGATTCAGATAAGGATGAAGGTAATTCCATTATACTGGGAAGACCGTTCTTGGCCACTGCTAGGGCCATAATAGACATAGAGCAAGGAGAATTGACCCTCAGAATGCATGATGAAAGTGTCACCCTAAGTGTATTGCCAGAAACACAGTTCAGTGAAGAAAGGAAGGATGGTACGGAAACTGACAAAGAAAATCTGCAATGGAAGGAAGGGATCAACAAGACAAACAACAGCTGCCTTCCAAAGCAAGAGATAGATGATACAGCAGATCAAAAAGAGAAAGAGACTATGCAAAATAATGAAGAAGTTCAAGAAGACATTGGAGTGCTGGCAACTAAGAAGAGAAATCTCAAGGGGAAGCCTATTGCCAAAGAAGAAGGATCAGCAAAAGGAGGAAAGACAAACAAGAACAGAAGCAAAAAGGGATGGAAGAACAAAAGAATTCCAACAGAAGGGCTTTCCAAGGGTGACAAAGTACAGTTGATCTATCAACAACTGGGAGCAAGCCAACAGACTGATGATTACTATACTGTGAACAAAATACTCTCACTAGAGCATGCTGAAGTAGAGCATCAAGGAACAAAGAAGAAGCTCACAATCAGAGGGGACAAGTTGAGGCACTACAGTCATCAACTACCATAAAAGATAAGTTCAATGTCAAGCTAATGACAATAAAAGAGCGCTCCATGGGAGGCAACCCATGATTTAAGATTTCTGCTTGCTTTTGAATTCAATAAATTGTGATCACTTTAGCATGATTTTGAATTTTTCTAGACACACTTAACAAATGCATACACTGTTTTGAAATACATACCAGACTTCTAAGTTTGGTGTGCTTGACAGCACACAAAAGTTAACATTTCAAGCATTCTTAGATCATATGCTCTGCCATTTTGGTGAAGTATATGACCAAACATTAAGTTTGGTGTCTGCATGTGTACTAATTTTAAGAAAAAAATTAACTTCTGTTCAGAAAATCAAAATCATGCAGAAATGAATCATGTAGTGCTTTGTTTTAGGAATTTATGCTAGGAAATAATTTAGAACTTATGATGAAAGTATCAATTGTGACAAATGCTTGCTTTAATCCTTTGGCAAGAGACAAGTTTGGTGTCCACCAAACCTTAGTTCACTAAGTAAGGAACACAATTGATCTTTCATAAATAAGGAACATAATAAAGAATGCAAGCATTCACCACTTTATCACCGTGCCTTAAATGAGTTCTAAAGCATGTCATTCTGATTTAATCAGGAAAAAAAAGGGTTAAGGAAAAGACAAGATGAAGGAACGGGTATGACAAGTCAAGAGAGGGATCACATGTGCCTAGAGAGGTGTGCCAACCTTGGAAAGTAAAAAGCTGCATGCTGCTCACCTTGAAGGACGAAATTCATGCAACCAATGGGAAGAGAATCCTTGTCAACCCTCAAGAGAACATGCAAGCCGTTCATCTCATGTAGTTTCTATGTTGTTCAACTCAATCTCCATCCTTCACAAGCCATGACCGAATCATTCTTCAAGTGTGGTCTTCATCCAATATTTTAATACCCTGCCTATAAATAAGTTGGGACATCTCTTGCTTCACATATGCCTACAAGCCTTCCTTACAAACATAAGTCTCTATCTCCACCTTGTGCAATCCTATACACATACACCACTCCCCTCATAGCAGCAACATTTCTTGCTTCATCCTATTTACACGACAAAACCGTGCCTCAATCAACCTCAAATCCACCCTTGTCTTGTCTTTTGGATTGCATTCATGGCTTCATCAAGTTCAAGGAGAAGGCCAGGCAAGGAGCCCATGGTAGCCGAACCCCCAGCTTATGACACAAGAAAGTTCAGATCTCAGTTTCATGAAAGAAAGTACCATAGATTCATGAAAACAAAGCTCATCATTCATGAAAGGGGTTTTGAGCTTAGGGACGGGGAATACCCCATCATGAGACAAATCACCAGAGAAAGAAGGTGGGATCTTCTATGCGATCCCCTTCCCAAGATTAGTGCAGTCATGATCAGGGAGTTCTATGCAAATGCTGTGAAGGAGAGTGAAGACATCATCCCTTACAAAAGCTATGTTAGAGGAAGTGAAGTGGATTTCAGTCCAGCATCCATTACAAGGGCCTTGAAGTTGAGAACTATAACTTATGACGAGCCCAGCTATGAGGACAGATTGCAGAGAGAAAATGACCCGGATGAAATCTTACAAGGGATATGCTTGGAAGGCATAGACTGGGAAAGAGATTCGAAAGGAGTCCCAAGCCGATTGAAAAGAATAAATCTCATTCTTGAGGCCAAGGGGTGGTATGAGATAGTAAGGAGATCTATACTCCCTATTGGAAACACCTCAGGGGTCACAATCAGGCGAGCACTTTTGACATACTGTATCCTACATGGAGGAGAAATCAACCTTGCACAACTCATAGCCAACAGTATTCAAGAGATAGCTGAGAGCTCAACCAAATCCACTAGGCTCGGCCATGCAAGCACAATTCTAAGGTTGTGCAATAAAGCTGGGGTGATTTTTGAAGATGAGGACACAGAAAAAGTAAGAAGGGGGTCGGGAATCACAAAAAGAAGCATGGAAGGGATTAATGAGGATGATGATCAAGAAGAAAGACCCCAAAGAAGAATGAGATCAGAAGAAGGGGAAGAACAAGCTCACAGTGCCATAGATATGAGTCAACTCCAAAGGGATCTTGAGGAAATATCACAACAAAATGTGATAGCACAAGAACAGTATTCAAGGCAACAAGAGCAATATCTAGAGCACCGGGAGCAATATCTGAAAGATAGGGAGCAAAATGAAGCTTGGCAGCACAGAATGGAGGAAAAACAAGAAAGCTGGCAACAACAAATGATGATCTAACAACAAGAATTCCAAGCCAAGATTCTTGAAGGGCAGAAGGAACAAACAACAAATCTCAAAGAGTCATACGACAAGATGTTCTTGACTCAAGCCAAATATGGTGAGTACACTCACAATTTGTATCAATGGAAGAACATACATCATACCATTGGAGAGTGTAGGCACGTGGATAGGATAGAATATGATGAAGATACCCAAGCCAAGCTGGATTACTTAACGCACAGCATGCCAGCAATAAATCCACAGATTAAACCATTTGGGATGTGCCCTGAGTTAGTGAACCAGCAGAGAGCAAGAACAGATAGATACTCAGCACGTATGCAAAACAGATTGGAGGATGTTAGACTCTCAGGCTTGCTAGACTCTGTCTGGGACAAAAGATGTCCTGGCGAAGAAATTCAAGATTATACAAAGACGAGGAAAAAGAAGAGGGGAGAATCCAGCAGAATGGAAATGCCTGACAAATAAAGGTGGTAAAGTTCTTTTTACTTTTATTTAAATAAGAAAGATGTATGTCCGAGACATGACATACCTTCAATGCTTTTATGTTTAGCCTTTTTATGCCTTTATGTTTTACACTTTAATGCTTTAATAGATTACTTGCATTAGAATCTTGTCATCATTCATTAGCTTTAGTATTTTGCTTTGTTCCCTTGCTGTTTGAATAAAAGAGAGATGTTTAATTTAGAAAAAGTAGTTGTTCAATGTTGCAAAAGTTAGAATGAAAGATAGTGGTGGTATGTGTTTGATTTAATTGATAGCTCACAGAATAAATGCTGCAAAAATGACTTGTTACTTGAAGCTTAAGCTAGTTTGCTGCTATGATCCTTCAATTAATGAAAGTCCCTTGCAAATAAAACAAAACAGAAAGAAAAAGAAATGGAAAAAGCCAAAGAAAGTGGCAAAGAAACAAACAATAAGGCTAGACACCAATAGCTTGGACCCTAGGACACATGCCTGTGGTGTTTTTGTACTGGGATATGCTTGGACAAGTAAGTTCTAAGGAGTATTTCAAAACTTGGCCACTTAGATCAACTGATTTGGGATTGCTGGTGCACGAATTGTGAATCACACTTTTCACAATTCGTACCACTAACCAGCAAGTACACTGGGTTGTCCAAGTAATACCTTACGTGAGTAAGGGCCGAATCCCACGGAGATTGTTAGTTTGAAGCAATCTCTAGTTATCTTGTAAATCTCAGTTAGGAGGTCAATTATAATTATCAATTGACTTGCAAATGAACAAGGGAACATAAAATAAATACTTGGTATGCAGTAATGAAGAATATGTTGGAGTTTTGGAGATGCTTTGTCTTCTTTATTTCAGTTTTTCTCTTGTACTCCTCTTCACACACGCAAGGCTCCTTCCATGGCAAGCTGTATGTAAGGTGTCACCGTTGTCAATGGCTACTTCCTGTCCTCTCAGTGAAAATGGTCCAAATGCTCTGTCACAGCACGCTAATCATCTGTTGGTTTTCGATCATGTCGGAATAGAATCCCTTGATTCTTTTGCGTCTGTCACTACGCCCAACAATCGCGAGTTTGAAGCTTGTCACAGCCATTCAATCCTTGAATCCTACTTGGAATACCACAGACAAGGTTTAGACTTTCCGGATTCTCATGAATGCCGCCATCAATTCTAGCTTATACCACGAAGATTCTGATTAAGAAATCTAAGAGATACTCATTCAATCTGATGTAGAACGGAGGTGGTTGTCAGGCACATGTTCATGGATTGAGGAAGGTGATGAGTGTCACGGATCATCACCTTCTTCATAGTGAAGCGCGAATGAACATCTTAGATAGGAACAAGCGTGTTTGAATGGAAAACAGAGATAATTGCATTAATTCATCAAGACGCTGCAGAGCTCCTCACCCCTAACAATGGATTTCAGAGACTCATGCCGTCAATGAGTACAAAGTTCAGATCTAAAAATGTCATGAGGTCCAAAATAAATCTCTAAAAGTTGTTTAAATACTAAACTAGTAACCTAGGTTTACAGAAAATGAGTAAACTATGATAGATAGTGCAGAAATCCACTTCTGGGGCCCACTTGGTGTGTGTTGGGGCTGAGACTTAAGCTTCTCACGTTCCTGGGCTGTTTTGGGCATTCAACGCCAGGTTGTAACCTGTTTCTGGCGTTGAACTCCAACTTGTAACTTGTTTCTGGCGCTGGACGCCAGACTGCAACATGGAACTAGCGTTGAACGCCAGTTTACGTCATCTATCCTTGAGCAAAGTATGGACTATTATATATTGCTGGAAAGCCCTGGATGTCTACTTTCCAACTCAATTAAAATCGCGCCATTTGGAGTTCTGTAGCTCCAAAAAAGCTACTTTGAGTGCAGGGAGGTCAGAATCCAACAGCATCAGCAGTCCTTTTTCAGCCTGAATCAGATTTTTGCTCAGCTCCCTCAATTTCTGCCAGAAAAGAAATGAAATCATAGAAAAACACACAAACTCATAGTAAAGTCCAGAAATGTGATTTTTAATTAAAAACTAATAAAAATATACTAAAAACTAAGTAAAAACAATGCCAAAAAGCGTATAAATTATCCGCTCATCACAACACCAAACTTAAATTGTTGCTTGTCCCCAAGCAACTAAAAATAAAGTAGGATAAAAAGAAGAGAATATACAATGAATTCCAAAAATATCTATGAAGATCAGTCTTAATTAGATGAGCGGGGCTATTAGCTTTTTGCTTCTGAACAGTTTTGGCATCTCACTTTATCCTTTGAAGTTCAGAATGATTGGTATCTATAGGAACTCAGAATTCAGATAGTGTTATTGATTCTCCTAGTTCAGTAATTCTTGAACACAACTACTTTATGAGTCTTGGCCGTGGCCCTAAGCACTCTGTTTTCCAGTATTACTGCCGGATACATACATGCCAGAGACACATAACTGGGTGAACCTTTTCAGATTGTAACTCAGCTTTGCTAAAGTCCCCAATTAGAGGTGTCCAAGGTTCTTAAGCACACTCTGCTTTTTTTTGCTTTGGACCTCGACTTTAACCGCTCAGTCTCAAGTTTTCACTTGACACCTTCACGCCACAAGCACATGGTTAGGGACAGCTTGGTTTAGCCGCTAAGGCCAGGATTTTATTCCTTTAGGCCCTCCTATCCACTGATGCTCAAAGCCTTGGATCCTTTTTATTACCCTTGCCTTTTGGTTTTAAGGGCTATTGGCTTTTTGCTCTTGCCTTTTGGTTTAAAGAGCTTTTGGCTTTTTCTGCTTGCTTTTTCTTTTTCTTGCTCTCTTTTTCTTTTTTTTCGCATTTTTTTTTCTGCAAGCTTTGTTCTTCACTGCTTTTTCTTGCTTCAAGAATCATTTTTATGAATTTTCAGATTATCAAATAACATTTCTCCTTTTTCATCATTCTTTCAAGAGCCAACAATTTTAACATTCATAAGCAACAAATTCAAAAGACATATGCACTGTTCAAGCATTCATTCAGAAAACGAAAAGTATTGCCACCACATCAAAATAATTAAACTATTTTAAAATTCGAAATTCATGTACTTCTTTTTCTTTTTCAGAAAACAATTTTCATTTAAGAAAGGTGATGGATTCATAGGACATTCATATCTTTAAGACATAGACACTTAGATACTAGTGATCATATAGTAAAGACACAAACATAATTAAACATGAAGCATAGTAAACGAAAAACAGGAAAATAAGAACAAGTAGATTAAGGAATGGGTCCACCTTAATGAGGGTGGCGTCTTCCTCTTCTTGAAGAACCAATGGTGCTTTTGAGCTCCTCTATGTCTCTTCCTTGCCTTTGTTGCTCTTTCCTCATAGCTCTTTAATCTGCAGTCAATTGCTCTACCACACCAAACTTAAAAGGTTTGCTCGTCCTCGAGCAAAAGAAGAAAGAAGTGGAGAAGATGGAGGAGATAGAAGTGTGTGAATGGGTGGGTTTGGGAGGGAAATGGTTTGAATTTGAATGGTGAGGTAGGTGGGAATCCTGTGGGGTCCACAGATCCAATGGGGTCAAGGATTTAGCATCCCTGCTCCAATTAATCGTACAAAATGCCCTTACTGTGCAATCCTGGCATTTAACGCCAGACTGCTATCTGTTTCTGGCGTTAAACGCCCAAATGTAGCCTGTTTCTGGCGTTTAACGCCAGACTGATGCTTGTTTCTGGCGTTAAATGCCAGCTTGGTGCTTGTTTCTGGCGTTAAACGCCAGACAGATGCTTGTTTCTGGCGTTTAAACGCCAGAATGATCTTCCTCCGGGGTGTGCTATTTTTCATGCTATTTTTCATTCTGTTTTTGATTTTCCATTTGTTTTTGTGACTTCACATGATCATCAACCTAAAGAAAACATAAAATAGCAATGGAAAATAAATAGATATAATTAAATAACATTGGGTTGCCTCCCAACAAGCGCTTCTTTAATGTCAATAGCTTGACAGTGAGCTCTCATGGAGCCTCACAGATAATCAGAGCAAGGTTGGGACCTCCCAACACCAAACTTAGAGTTTGTTTGTGGCCTTCCAACACCAAACTTAGAGTTTGACTGTGGGGGCTTTGGTTGACTCTGCAGTAAGAGAAGCTTTTCATGCTTCCTCTCCATGGTTACAGAAGGAGAACCTTGTGTCTTATAGTTTGCAATGTCTTCAAACCACAGAGCTTCCTGAATAGCAAACAATTGCTCATCTGGAAAGGTTTCAGAGATCTCAGTAGGAGGGAGGGATGCTCCTGCTACTGGTTCTATCCGGGACAGGTGATCAGCTACTTGATTCTCTGTCCCTTTTCTTTCTCTTATTTCTATATCAAACTCTTGCAGAAGCAACACCCATCTTATGAGCCTGGGCTTTGAATCCTGCTTTGTGAGTAGATATTTAAGAGCAGCATGGTCAGTGTACACAATCACTTTTGATCCTACTAAGTAGGATCTAAACTTGTTAATGGCATAAACCACTGCAAGTAATTCTTTTTGTGGTTGTGTAATTTTTTTGGGCATCATTTAAAACACTGCTAGCATAATAAATGACATGCAGAAGCTTGTTATGCCTCTGTCCCAATACTGCACCAATGGTATGGTCACTAGCATCACACATTAGTTCGAATGGTAATGTTCAGTCTGGTGTAGAAATAACTGGTGCTGTGACCAGCTTAGCTTTCAGGGTCTCAAACGCCTGCAGACACTTTGTGTCAAACACAAATGGCGTGTCAGCAGCTAGCAGATTGCTCAGAGGTTTTGCAATTTTTGAAAAATCCTTTATAAACCTCCTATAGAATCCTGCATGCCCCAGAAAGCTTCTGATTGCCTTAACATTGGCAGGTGGTGGTAATTTTTCAATTACTTCAACTTTAGCTTGATCCACCTCTATTCCCTTGTTTGAAATTTTATGCCCAAGGACAATCCCTTCAGTCACCATAAAGTGACATTTTTCCCAGTTTAAAACTAGGTTGGTCTCTTGGCATCTTTTCAGAACAAGTGCTAAATGGTTAAGGCAGGAGCTGAATGAGTCTCCAAATACTGAAAAGTCATCCATGAAGACTTCCAGAAACTTCTCTACCATATCAGAGAAGATAGAGAGCATGCACCTCTGAAAGGTCGCAGGTGTATTACACAGACCAAAAGGCATCCTTCTGTAGGCAAACACTCCAGAAGGACATGTGAATGCTGTTTTCTCTTGGTCCTGAAGATCTACTGCAATTTGGTTGTAACCGAAATAGCCATCCAAAAAGCAGTAATATTCATGACCTGCTAGTCTCTCTAGCATCTGTTCCATGAATGGTAAAGGAAAATGATCCTTCCTGGTGGCTATATTGAGCCTTCTGTAGTCAATACACATATGCCACCATGTAACTGTTCTTGTAGGAACCAGTTCATTCTTTTCATTAAGAACCACTGTCATTCCTCCCTTCTTAGGGACAACATGGACAGGGCTCACCCAGGGGCTATCAGAAATAGGATAGATAATCCCAGCCTCTAGTAACTTAGTGACCTCTTTCTGCACCACCTCCTTCATGGCGGGATTTAGCCGCCTCTATCGTTGAACCACTGGCTTAGCATCATCCTCCAATAGGATCTTGTGCATGCATCTGGCTGGGCTAATGCCCTTAAGATCACTTATGGACCACCCAAGAGCTGTCTTGTGTGTTTTTAGCACCTGAATTAGTGCTTTCTCTTCTTGTGGCCCTAAAGCAGAGCTTATGATTATAGGAAAAGTGTCACCTTCTCCCAGAAATGCATATTTCAGGGATGGTGGTAGTGGTTTGAGCTCGGGTTTAGGAGGTTTCTCCTCTTCCTGAGGAATTTTTAGAGGTTCTTTTATTTCCTCTGGTTCCTCCAGATCAGGCTGAACATCTTTAAAAATGTCCTCTAGCTCTGATTCGAGACTCTCAGTCATATAGACCTCTTCCACTAGGGAGTCAATAATATCAACGCCCAAGCAGTCGTCTGGTGTGTCTGGATGTTGAATAGCTTTGACAACATTCAACTTAAACTTATCCTCATTGACTCTCAGGGTTATCTCCCCTTTTTGGACGTCAATGAGGGTTCGTCCAGTTGCTAGGAATGGTCTTCCTAGAATGAGAGTTGCACTCTTGTGCTCCTCCATTTCCAGCACTACAAAGTCAGTAGGGAAGACAAATGGCCCAACATTGACAATCATGTCCTCAATTATGCCTGATGGGTATTTAATGGAGCCATCAGCAAGTTGAAGACAGATCCGGGTTGGTTTGACTTCTTCAGTCAAGCCAAGCTTTCTGATAGTGGATGCAGGGATTAGGTTGATGCTTGCCCCAAGATCACATAGAGCTGTCTTGGTGCAGTTACCCTCTAATATGCATGGTATCATAAAGCTCCCGGGATCTTTAAGCTTTTCTGGGAAGCTTTTCAGAATGACTGCACTACATTCTTCAGTGAGGAGAACCCTTTCAGTTTCTCTCCAATCCTTCTTATGACTCAAGATATCTTTCATGAACTTGGCATAAGAGGGTATTTGCTCAAGTGCCTCTGCAAACAGAATCTTTATTTCAAGAGTCCTGAGATAGTCTGTAAAGTGGGCAAATTGCTTATCCTACTCCTCTTTGCGGAGTTTTTGAGGATAAGGCATCTTGGCTTTGTATTCCTCAACCTTAGTTGCTGCAGGTTTATTTCCTACAGAGGTAGGTTGAGAAGCCTTCTTGAGGGATTTATTATCAGCACTTGCAGGTGTCTGATCCTTCACTGGCATTTGAAAGCCAGGGTTGGAAGCTGGAGTGGCGTTAGACGCCAACTCCTCATCTGTTCCTGGCGTCTGAACGCCAGAACTGTGCTTCCTTTGGGCGTTCAACGCTAGTTCCTTGCTTGATTCTGGCGTTGAACGCCAGTCCTGAGCATGGTTTGGGCGTTCAGCGCCAGCCTTCCACCCAATTTCTGGCATTTTAGCGCCAGAATTATTTTTAGATCTTAGAGAATTGGGAAGGATAATTGATCTCTCTTCTTCCTTGTTCTTGCTTGAGCACTCTTTACTTTTTTTGCTTTGGATCTTGGGTAAAGAATTGAAGAAATTTTGTTTCAATCTCACCTTGAGATCTCTTGTTTACTTTCTCTGCATAATTGAATTTCAGTTTCTGTTTACTTTACTGCTTCATCTTCTACTCTCTCTGCAATTTTCTTTTCTTTACTTCTTTTGCAATCGTTCTTGTTGGATCAAGGAAGGATTTGAGATCTAGACTTGTTATCTAGTCTCTTCCACCCCTGAGATCTTCAACCATCTTTTACATTGCTGCAAATTAAGCACCAGTCACTTTCTATTTTTAAACTCTTCAAGCATTTTCACTTTTCTGTTTGAGACCTACTTCAATTCAATTCATCCTCTACTTTCTTGTTTAATGCAATTTACTTGTTCTTGTTTAAATTCTGCAATCCCAGCTCCAAATTCCTTTTATAATTCAAGCAATTTACATTTTTTGCAGTTTAAGTTTTAGCCATTTACATTTCTTACATTAAGTTTCTGCAATTTACATTACTTGCACTTTAAGATTCTGCTTCTTTACTTTCCTGCTCTTTAATTTACTGCATTTTACCCCTCTCCCTTTACATTTCAAGCAATCTAGTTTCTGCCAATTGCAAACAACTCAACCAATACTTGATTCGCTTGACTAAATCAACCACTAAACTAAAATTGCTCAATCCTTCAATCCCTGTGGGATCGACCTCACTCATGTGAGTTATTATTACTTGATGTGACCCGGTACACTTGTCAGTGAGTTTCGTGTTGGATCGTTTTCCACAAATCAGAGGCCATTACGGCTCGCCTTTAAGTGTCCTCCTTAGGATGGCGTCATTTAAAGAATGAGGGTCAGCACAACAAAAAAAAAACCGGAGGAGCCTGCCGAAGATGAGGCCATTATGGCTCGCCTTTAGGTGTCCACCTCGAGATAGCGTCATTTAAAGAACGAGGGTCAGCACAACGTAAAAAAAAAATAGAGGAGCCTGCCGAAGATGAGGCCGTTACGGCTCGCCTTTAGGTGTCCTCCTCAAGATAGCATCATTTAAAGAACGAGGGTCAGCACAAAAAAAAACCCCCGGAGGAGCCTGCCGAAGATGGGGCCATTACGGTGCGCCTTTAGGTGTCCTCCTCGAGATAGCGTCATTTAAAGAACGAGGGTCAGCAAAACGTAAAAAAAAAAAAGGGAAAAAACTGAAAAAAAACTGTGAAAAAAAACCAGAGGAGCTTGCCAAAGATGAGGCCGTTACGGCTCACCTTTAGGTGTCCTCCTCGGGATAGCATCATTTAAAGAACGAGGGTTAGTACAACGTAAAAAAAAAACAAAAAAAAAACAAAAAAAAACGGGAAAAAACCGAAAAAAACTGTGAAAAAAAACCAGAGGAGCTTGCCAAAGATGAGGCCATTACGGCTCGCCTTTAGGTATCCTCCTCGTGATAGCGTCATTTAAAGAACGAGGGTAAGAACAACGTAAAAAAAGAAAAAAAAACCAGAAAAAAAACTATGAAAAAAATCGGAGGAGCTTGCCAAAGATGACGCCATTACGGCTCGCCTTCAGGTGTCCTCCTCAAGATAGCGTCATTTAAAGAACGAGGGTCAGAACAACGTAAAAAAAAAATAGAAAGAAAAAACAAAACCGGAGGAGCCTGTCGAAGATGAGGCCATTATGGCTCGTCTTTAGGTGTCCTCCTCGGGATAGCGTCATTTAAAGAACGAGGGTCAGCAGAACGTAAAAAAAAATGTGAAAAAAACCGGAGGAGCTTTCCAAAGATGAGGCCATTACGGCTCGCCTTTGGGCGTCCTCCTCGGGATAGCGTCATTTAAAGAACGAGGGTCAGAACAACGTAAAAAAAAACCGAAAAAAAATCGGAGGAGCCTGCCGAAGATGAGGCCATTATAGCTCGCCTTTAGGTGTCCTCCTCGGGACAGCGTCATTTAAAGAACGATAGTCAGCACAACGTAAAAAAAATAAAAAAAAAAAAGGGAAAAAAACTGTGAAAAAAAACCGGAGGAGCTTGCCAAATATGAGGCCATTACGGCTCGCCTTTAGGTGTCCTCCTCGGGATAGCGTCATTTAAAGAACGAGGGTTAGAACAACGTATAAAAAAAACTGAAAAAAAAACCGGAGGAGCCTGCCGAAGATGAGGCTATTATGGCTCGCCTTTAGGTGTCCTCCTCGAGATAGCGTCATTTAAAGAATGAGGGTCAGCACAACGAAAAAAAAAACAGATGAGCCTGCCGAAGATGAGGCCGTTACGGCTCGCCTTTCATTGTCCTCCTCAGGATAACATCATTTAAATAACGAGGGTCAGCAAAAAAAAAACCCCGGAGGAGCCTGCCGAAGATGAGGCCATTACGGCTCACCTTTAGGTGTCCTCCTAGAGATAGCGTCATTTAAAGAACGAGGGTCAGCACAACGTAAAAAAAAAAGAAAAAAGAAAAAAACGGAAAAAAAAACGGGATGAGCCTGTCGAAGATGAGGTCATTACGGCTCGCCTTTAGGTGTCCTCCTCGGGATAACGTCATTTAAAGAACGAGGGTCAGCACAACAAAAAAAAAAAACAGAGGAGGCTGCCGAAGATAAGGCCATTACGCTCGCCTTTAGGTGTCCTCCTCGGGATAGCATCATTTAAAGAACAAGGGTAAGTACAACGTAATAAAAAAAAAACCCGAAAAAAAACCGAAAAACAAAACTGAAAAAAAAACTGTGAAAAAAAAAAACCGGAGAAGCTTGCCAAAGATGAGGCCATTATGGCTCGCCTTTAGGTGTCCTCCTCGGGATAGCGTCATTTAAAGAACGAGGGTCAGCACAAAGTATAAAAAAAAAAAATGGGAAAAACGGGAGAAAAACTTTGAAAAAAAAACTGGAGGAGCTTGCCAAAGATGAGGCCATTACGGCTCGCCTTTAGTTGTCCTCCTCGTGATAGCGTCATTTAAAGAACGAGGGTCAGAACAACGTAAAAAAAATAATAAAAAAAAACCGGAGGAGCCTGTCGAAGATGAGGCCATTATGGCTAGCTTTTAGGCGTCATCCTCGTGATAGTGTCATTTAAAGAACGAGGGTCAGCACAACTAAAAAAAAATCGGAAAAAAACCAAGAAAAAAATTGTGAAAAAAATCGGAGGAGCTTGCTAAAGATGAGGCCATTACGGCTCGCATTTAAGTGTCCTTCTTGTGATAGCGTCAATTAAAGAACGAGGGTCAGCACAACGAAAAAAAAAAACCGAAGATGAGGCCATTATGGCTCGTCTTTAGGTGTCCACCTCGGGATAGCGTCATTTAAAGAACGAGGGTCAGCACAACGTAAAAAAAAAACAGAGGAGCCTGCCGAAGATGAGGCCGTTACGGCTCGCCTTTAGGTGTCCTCCTCAGGATAGCATCATTTAAAGAACGAGGGTCAGCACAAAAAAAAAAAACCCTGGAGGAGCTTGCCGAAGATGGGGCCATTACAGCGCGCCTTTAGGTGTCCTCCTCGAGATAGCGTCATTTAAAGAACGAGGGAAAGCACAACGTAAAAATAAAAAAAAAACAGAAAAAAAATCGGGATGAGGTTATTACGGCTTGCCTTTAGCTGTCCTCCTCGGGATAGCGTCATTTAAAGAACGAGGGTCAGCACAACGAAAAAAAAAAACAGAGGAGCCTACCGAAGATGAGGCCGTTACAGCTCGCCTTTAGGTGTCCTCCTCGGGATAGCATCATTTAAAGAACGAGGGTCAGTACAACATAATAAAAAAAAATACCCGGGAAAAAACTGAAAAAACAAAACCGGAAAAAAACTGTGAAAAAAATAACCAAAGGAGCTTGCCAAAGATGAGGCCATTACGGCTCGCCTTTAAGTGTCCTCCTCGGGATAGCGTCATTTAAAGAACGAGTGTCAGCACAATGTTAAAAAAAACCGGTAAAAAACTGAAAAAAAACTGTGAAAAAAAAACCGGAGGAGCTTGCCAAAGATGAGGCCATTACGGCTCGCCTTTAGGTGTCCTCCTCGTGATAGCGTCATTTAAAGAACGAGGGTCAGAACAAAGTAGAAAAAAAAAACCGGAGGAGCCTGCCGAATATGAGGCCATTATGGCTCGCCTTTAGCTGTCCTCCTCGGGATAGCGTCATTTAAGGAACGAGGGTCAGCAGAAGGTAAAAAAAAATCGGGAAAAAAAACTTTGAAAAAAACCGGAGGAGCTTGCCAAAGATGAGGCCATTACGGCTCGCCTTTAGGTGACCTCCTCGGGATAACGTCATTTAAAGAACGAGGGTCAGAACAACGTAAAAAAAAAAAAAAAACCGGAGGAGCCTGCCGAAGATGAGGCCGTTACGGCTCGTCTTTAGGTGTCCTCCTCGGGATAGCGTCATTTAAAGAACGAGGGTCAGCACAACGTAAAAAAGAAAGAAAAAACAGAGGAGCTTGCCGAAGATGAGGCCGTTACGGCTCGCCTTTAGGTGTCCTCCTCAGAATAGCATCATTTAAAGAACGAGGGTCAGCACAAAAAAAAAACCTCAGAGGAGCCTGCCGAAGATGAGGCCATTACGACTCGCCTTTAGGTGTCCTCCTCAAGATAGCGTCATTTAAGGAACGAGGGTCAGCACAACGTAAAAAAAAGAAAAAAGAAAAAAAAAACGGAAAAAAAAACGGTATGAGCCTACCGAAGATGAGGCCATCACGGCTCGCCTTTAAGTGTCCTCCTTGGGATGGCGTCATTTAAAGAACGAGGGTCAGCACAACGAAAAAAAAAAAAACCAGAGGAGCCTGCCGAAGATGAGGCCATTATGGCTCGCCTTTAGGTGTCCACCTCGGGATAGCGTCATTTAAAGAACGAGGGTCAGCAAAATGTAAAAAAAAAAAAAAAAAAAAAACAGAGGAGCCTACCGAAGATGAGGCCGTTACGGCTTGCCTTTAGGTGTCCTCCTCAGGTTAGCATCATTTAAAGAACGAGGGTCGGCACAAAAAAAAAAAAAAACCCCGGAGGAGCCTGCCGTAGATGAGGCCATTACGGCTCGCCTTTAGGTGTCCTCCTCGAGATAGCGTCATTTAAAGAACGAGGGTCAGTACAACGTAAAAAAAAAAACAAATAAAAAGGGAAAAAACCGAAAAAAACTGTGAAAAAAAACCAGAGGAGCTTGCCAAAGATGAGGCCATTACGGCTCGACTTTAGGTATCCTCCTCGTGATAGCGTCATTTAAAGAACGAGGGTAAGAACAACGTAAAAAAAGAAAAAAAACCGGAAAAAAAAAACCGGAGGAGCCTGCCAAAGATGAGGCCATTACGGTACGCCTTTAGGTGTCCTCCTCGGGATAGCGTCATTTAAAGAACGAGGGTCAGGACAACGTAAAAAAAAAATCGGGAAAAAAAACTTTGAAAAAACCGGAGGAGCTTGCCAAAGATGAGGCCATTACGGCTCGCCTTCAGGTGTCCTCCTCGGGATAGCGTCATTTAAAGAACGAGGGTCAGAACAACGTAAAAAAAATAGAAAGAAAAAACAAAACCGGAGGAGCCTGTCGAAGATGAGGCCATTATGGCTCGTCTTTAGGTGTCCTCCTCGGGATAGCGTCATTTAAAGAACAAGGGTCAGCAGAACGTTTAAAAAAAAAACTGTGAAAAAAATCGGAGGAGCTTGCCAAAGATGAGGCCATTACGGCTCGCCTTTAGGCGTCCTCCTCGGGATAGCGTCATTTAAAGAACGAGGGTCAGGATAACGTAAAAAAAAAAACGGGAAAAAAACCGGAGGAGCCTGCCGAAGATGAGGCCATTACGGCTCGCCTTTATGTGTCCTCCTCGGGATAGCGTCATTTAAAGAATGAGGGTCAGCACAACGTAAAAAAAAAAAATAGATGAGCCTGCCGAAGATGAGGCCGTTACGGGTCGCCTTTCGGTGTCCTCCTCAGGATAGCATCATTTAAATAACGAGGGTCAGCAAAAAAAAAAAAAAAAAAACCCCGGAGGAGCCTGCCGAAGATGAGGCCATTATGGCTCGCCTTTAGGTGTCCACCTCGGGATAGCGTCATTTAAAGAACGAGGGTCAGCACAACGTAAAAAAAAAACAGAGGAGCCTGCCGAAGATGAGGCGGTTACGGCTCGCCTTTAGGTGTCTTCCTCAGGATAGCATCATTTAAAGAACGAGGGTCAGCACAAAAAAAAAAAAAACCCCGGAGGAGCTTGCAGAAGATGGGACCATTACAGCGCGCCTTTAGGTGTCCTCCTCGAGATAGCGTCATTTAAAGAACGAGGGAAAGCACAATGTAAAAATAAAAAAAAAAACGGAAAAATAAATCGGGATGAGCCTGCCGAAGATGAGGTTATTACAGCTCGCCTTTAGCTGTCCTCCTCGGGATAGCGTCATTTAAAGAACGAGGGTCAGCACAACGAAAAAAAAAAACAGAGGTGCCTGCCGAAGATGAGGCCGTTACGACTCACCTTTAGGTGTCCTCCTCGGGATAGCATCATTTAAAGAACGAGGGTCAGTACAACGTAATAAAAAAAATACCCGGGAAAAAATAAAAAAAAACCGGAAAAAAACTGAGAAAAAAAAACCGAAGGAGCTTGCCAAAGATGAGGCCATTACGGCTCGCCTTTAGGTGTCCTCCTCGGGATAGTGTCATTTAAAGAACGAGTGTCAGCACAACGTAAAAAAAAAAACGGGTAAAAAACTGAAAAACTGTGAAAAAAAAAAACCGGAGGAGCTTGCCAAAGATGAGGCCATTACAGCTTGCCTTTAGGTGTCCTCCTCGTGATAGCGTCATTTAAAGAACGAGGGTCAGAACAAAGTAGAAAAAAAAAACCGGAGGAGCCTGCCGAAGATGAGGCCATTATGGCTCGCCTTTAGCTGTCCTCCTCGGGATAGCGTCATTTAAGGAACGAGGGTCAGCACAAGGTAAAAAAAAAATCGGGAAAAAAAACTTTGAAAAAAACCGGAGTAGCTTGCCAAAGATGAGGCCATTACGGCTCGCCTTTAGGTGTCCTCCTCGGAATAACGTCATTTAAAGAACGAGGGTCAGCACAACGTAAAAAAAAAAATTAAAAAAAAGGGGAAAACTGTGAAAAAAACCAGAGGAGCTTGCCAAAGATGAGGCCATTATGGGTCGCCTTTAGGTGTCCTCCTTTGGATAGCGTCATTTAAAGAACGAGGGTCAAAACAACGTATAAAAAAAGAAAAAAACCGGAAAAAAAAAACGGAGGAGCTTGCCGAAGATGAGGCCATTATGGTTCGCCTTTAGGTGTCCTCCTCGGGATAGCGTCATTTAAAGAACGATGGTCAGAACAACGTATAAAAAAGAAAAAAAATGAAAAAAAAAACTGGAGGAGCCTGCCGAAGATGAAGCCATTATGGCTCGCCTTTAGGTGTCCTGCTCGGGATAGCGTCATTTAAAGAACGACGGTCAGCGCAACGTAAAAAAGAAAAATAACAGAGGAGCCTGCCAAAGATGACGCCGTTACGGCTCGCCTTTAGGTGTCCTCCTCAGAATAGCATCATTTAAAGAACGAGGGTCAGCACAAAAAAAAAAAAAAACCCAGAGGAGCCTGCCGAAGATGAGGCCATTACGGCTCGCCTTTAGGTGTCCTCCTCAAGATAGCGTCATTTAAAGAACGAGGGTCAGCACAACGTAAAAAAAAAAGAAAAAAGAAAAAAAAAACGAAAAAAACGGGATGAGCCTGCCGAAGATGAGGCCATTACGGCTCGCCGTTAGGTGTCCTCCTTGGGATAGCGTCATTTAAAGAACGAGCGTCAGAACAACGTAAAAAAAAAAAAAAAAAAAAAAAAAAAAAAAAAAAAAAACCAGAAAAAACCGGGAAAAAACTGTAAAAAAAAATTGGAGGAGCTTGCCAAAGATGAGGCCATTACGGCTCGCCTTTAAGTGTCCTCCTTGGGATGGCGTCATTTAAAGAACGAGGGTCAGCACGACGAAAAAAAAAAAAAAAAAAAAACCGGAGGAGCCTGCCGAAGATGAGGCCATTATGGCTCGCCTTTAGGTGTCCACCTCGGGATAGCGTCATTTAAAGAACGAGGGTCAGCAAAATGTAAAAAAAAATAAAAAAAAAAAAACAGAGGAGCCTACCGAAGATGAGGCTGTTACGGCTCGCCTTTAGGTGTCCTCCTCAGAATAGCATCATTTAAAGAACGAGGGTCGGCATAAAAAAAAAAAAAACCCCGGAGGAGCCTGCTGTAGATGAGGCCATTACGGCTCGCCTTTAGGTGTCCTCCTCGAGTTAGCCTCATTTAAAAAACGAGGGTCAGCACAATGTAAAAAAAAAAAAAAAAAAAAAAAACGGGATGAGTCTGCCGAAGATGAGGCCATTACGGCTCGCCTTTAGGTGTCCTCCTCGGGATAGCGTCATTTAAAGAACGAGGGTCAGCACAACGAAAAAATAAAAAAACAGAGGAGCCTGCCGAAGATGAGGCCGTTACTGCTCGCCTTGAGGTGTCCTCCTCGGGATAGCATCATTTAAAGAACGAGGGTCAGTACAACGTAAAAAAAAAAAAAAATAAATAAAAAAATAAAAAAATAAAAAAATAAAAAAAATCGAAAAAACAAAACCAGAAAAAAACTATGAAAAAAACCGGAGGAGCTTGCCAAAGATGAGGCCATTACGGCTCGCCTTTAGGTGTCCTCCTCTAGATAGCGTCATTTAAAGAACGAGTGTCAGTACAACGTTTTTTTTTTAAAAAAAAAAAAAAAAAAAAAGGGAAGAAACCGAACAAAACTATGAAAAAAAACCGGATGAGCTTGCCAAAGAACCTTAGAAAAATGTTAGAAATGGAAAACCGGACGTTAATTTTAAAGGTTTAGTCCGAAGTTGGGCTAAACGTACTAAAAACGCTAACGGGTTGGATCGGACCCAAGTTGGGCCCAAGGCCAACATATATAAAGGTTCATTAATAAACCCTTTCACCTCATAAACACACATACTCAGCAGAAAAGAAGAAGAGGGAAAGGAGAAGAGAGAAACACTATTCTCTCTTCACTTAAATCCACGATATCTCGAGTCACAGTGCTCCGATTCGCGTGCCGTCAGCGGCTACGCGAATCTCTCGCCGAGTCCATCCTTTCTATCTAAGTATGGTGGTAATTTCCTCAAGTTCCCCTGCCCAATTTTCGTGCCATTGAGAAATTCGAGTTTTAGGGTTTGGTTTTGAGTGAAATATTGTGTTTTGGATATTTAGGTACACTCTAGCACTTAATTGCTTATGGTTTTGGCTTCCAAAACTGTTGGGTAAGGTGAGTTACTCTTGAACCCTTGTGAAATTTCAATTTTATGAGTCCTAGGTTGATTTGTGATGATTTATGCATATATAGCTTCATTATTGTGAGTTTGGGAGCTATTGGAACTTGTTGGTGCTTGCTGAAGTGGAATTGAAAGCTTGGATTGTGTTGGAAAGCTTGTTGGTGATCACTGTTGTGCTCATTTTGGGCTAAGGGCATATTGGAAATCGGCCAAGGTATGATTTCGGTTTCCTCTATGTAGTATATAATATTCATGGACACTTAGGCTAGTGACCTATAGGATAGGTTTGAATTAAAATGATTGTTGAGTTGTTGAATGATGGTATGTAATGATTTATGATAAATTGATGATTTTGAGTTTGATTATCATGATTGATAATGATATGATGAGGATGAATGATTATGTGAAGTTGAGATGTGAATTGTGTTGATATATGGGATATTGATTTTGATGATTCGGTAATGTGGTTGGAAAAGTGGAATGAAAATGGATTATGTTATTGCACATTTGGTGTTGATGATGAAGTTGTATAAATGGTGAATTTTGACCCAAGAGGGTAGTTTGTGCTGTAAATGGAAGTGTGGTATTGAGCTTGTTGGATGTGGTTGAGAAATTGGTAAATTGAGTATAAGTGAAAATTTGGTAAAAAGGAAATTTTGGTGAACTTTGTCTGATCATAACTTTTGCCTCAGTTTTCAAAATTGGTTGAAATTTGTTTAAAATTAAAGTCCATTGAAAACCCTTTAAATTGATGTAAAGTTTGTAAGATTTGGATTTTTGGAGAGGAAGTTATGATCATTCAAAGATTGGGGTAAAAATTTGAAATTCTGCAAAGTTGCAGAATTTTGTGATTTCTGGTATGTGCGCACGCACACCGCTGCAAAAATTTTAACCTGTGCACACGCACAGACCTGTGTGTCCGCACACGCAGAGGCATGCAGTCTGTTCACAGCGCTAGCACAGCTTGTGCGCGCACATACCCAATGAGGAATTGCAACCTGTGCGTACGCACAGCCCTGTGCGCACGCACACGTTGGGAAGGCCAGTCTGTTGAAGGCACTAGCACAGGTTGTGCGAGCGAACAGACATTATAAATTTTGGTACCTGTGCATACGCACACCTCTATGCGTACGCACACTTTTTAAAACTTCTTTTGGGCGTGCGCATGCACACCCCTCTGCGTACGCACACGCCCTGTTTCTCAAATTTTAACTTTGTTTTCAACTATTTCACCTTCCCAACAAGATTGTAAGCTTCTATAACACCATTTTAAGACTTTTGGGCTTGATTTTGAGTATGAGAACATGGGAAATAACCTAAGGATTTTAGTTGATGATTTTTATGAAAAATTAGAAAACGGAGGATTAGGTTTCGGGTGTACTGAAGATGGTTTGATGGTATGTGAAGGATGATTGACATATGAGATGAGAACTGATGAACTATTGAGTTCGGAACTAAAAAGTGAATTGACAGTAGTTGAGCTGAGTCTAGGACTCGGAATGGAAATGTTGATTGGACAGTGGTTGAGATGAGTCGAGGACTCGAATGTGCAATGATGCTTCATTGATGTGTTGAAAATATTTTCTAAAAAACCATTGAAATAATGTTTTAAATTGAGATTATGAGACGCTATACGCCCGGCAGGGACGACGGTTAGATTCCGCCTGTCAAGATAGCGGCGGCGGCGTAAGGACGGTGGTTAAATCTCGCTTACGTTGAGATATAAGGTCTAAGGCAAGAGTATCCCGCTCGCATCCCTTCGGATCAATAGAGCGTGCAGGCGCAAAACCCTGAACCATGATCCAAGCACTGTATCTCGGAGGTTCGCAATGATGATTCCGAAGGGCGACGTCTCCATGGAGATGTGTTGGGTTGGCAGTTTAACCGACAATGTGATATCACAGCCAATAGGACAGGCATTCATCATATGCATCTTCTATCTGTTTGTATGCTTTGACTACTTGAAATGGTTTGCCTATTTGTATAACGTGTCTATTTGATTACTTGACTACTTGCCTTATATGATTCTACTTGTGTCTTACTTGCATTGTATATAATTGTGATTTTCTACTGGGATTGAGGAGGTTCAGAAGGCGGTGGCGATGGGATCGCATGGAAGATAGGTTGGTGAAGGCTGTGGGACAGTGGTGTTTAGTTAGAATAGAAATCCCTTAAGATAGAATACCCTGTTTATTTATGTTAAGATTTATATAATCATGCTTATCTATTTTAGTATGCCTTAAGATTGAATCTTTTGATGGATATGAAGTTTAGGATTGCCTTTAGCGTCCTGGGGTCTTATATCCTACATCACTGGGTACTGTTACCATACGGTTCTCATACCATATTTCTGTTGTGCTTTTCAGATACAGGTCGCAACCCACCTCGGTGAGTTGCTTAGATGGTGACAGAAGCGGAGGATCCAGATACCTTTTTGAGTCTTTTTATTTATTTTGTTATACATCTCTCACTTTTGTATTTTGTTTTAGCCTAGAGGCATGTATTGGGAGAACAAAACATGTATAAGTTATTTTACTATCTGATTTCATGTATGGTCTGTATATGGCTAGGCAACTTAAACTCCGCGAGCCGTTCCTATATTCTATTGATATTATACTACTATCTTTTACTATATCTTGTCTGTATCTTGTGCTTTAAGTTAGTAGCTTCGTTAGTACGTTTTGCGCTTTTCAAATCCTACTTTTGAGCTATATTCTTCATCGGGCTTCTAGATTATATTATTCCTTCTATATATTATATATATGAGCTTTAGAACTGTCGTAACCTTTGATTAACCTTTGCTTTACGATGCGAGGTAAAGCTTAGGCTAATTAGGGTGTTACATAGTGCAGAGCTACAGCAGTATAGAAGATTGTGTTTACGAGTTGAGTTGTTAGATTTTATTTTTCCCTCGTCGTTTATTATCTTTTGGTTTTAGAGGGGTAGGATTTGTAGTTGAGGATCTTTGAATAAGTCTATGTATATAACGCTAAGTGAATATATATATATATGTGTGTGTGTGTGTGTGTGTGTGTGTGTGTGTGTGTGTGTGTGTGTGTGTGTGTGTGTGTGTGTGTGTGTGTATATGTGTGTGTGCGTGTGTGTGTGTGTGTGTGTGATTAAGTGATTAAAGTAAAAATTTTCCGTTTTCTTAACTAAAGTTTCGATTCGTATTCACGAATGCTCAATATTAAATAAACATAGTATATAATTAAAGGAATAGAGGTAAGTAGCGCTCAGACTTTTAGTGCGATCATGAGGTGCTAAAAGTTAGGGTGTTACAATACTGGGCACTATATCCCTGGAATGTTGAGACTTGAGAGTTGAGAATGGATTGAGAGGAAAAGATGGTGGTGACTAACGATGATTTGAGGTTGATGGACTTGTTGGATATTGAAAGTGTGCCAGGCACTATATCCTTAGAATGATAGTGTGCCAGAAACTATATCACTGGAATGATTTATGATGAAACATATGTTGTTGTTGATTTTTCTTCTCTGTCGTAAGAGTGTGCCAGGCACTATATCTTCGGAACAAAAGCGTGCCAGGCGCTATATCCTCGGACGTGGCAGAAAAGGCGACATTCGAAAGGATGTGTTGGGTTGGAATTTTGGACCAACAAGTGATATCACGAGCCAATAGGACATGTATTCATCATGTGAATCTTCTCTGTGTTTTGCTTGCTCTGCCTAATTGAACCTTTTGCTTAAATCTATAATATGCTTACTTGCTAGTTGTTTTAATTGCGATACATGTATATTACTTGTGTTTTACTTGTTTGCATTATCTGTAATTGTCTGCGGATGAGGAGGTTAGGTAGGCGGTGGTGATGGGATCGCGTGGAGGGTAGGTTGGTGAAGGCTGTGGGACAGTGGTGTAATTTGGTATCAGTTAGAAATCCCCTAAGTTTAGA
Source organism: Arachis hypogaea (assembly GCF_003086295.3). Classification (NCBI taxonomy): domain Eukaryota; kingdom Viridiplantae; phylum Streptophyta; class Magnoliopsida; order Fabales; family Fabaceae; genus Arachis; species Arachis hypogaea. Next base: position 71,136,031 of record NC_092051.1, on the reverse strand, counting down.
TAACACTGCTTATGGTTTATAGTTTAAGTTATTTATTTCGTTAAGGTTGGATATTTCTATAGATGTGAAGTTCTAGGATTGCCTTTGGCATTTTGAAACCTTATATCTTACATATTGGGCACTGTTACTATACTGAGAACCTCCGGTTCTCATACAATATGTTGTTGTTTTTTAGATGCAGGTCGCAACCCACCTCGGTGAGTTTGCAGATATGATGACAGAGCAGAGGATGATCTTTCTTATGCTTTAGTTTATATTACTTTTGTTGTAGTTATTCTCTCACCCTTTATATTCTATACATTACGGCCTTAGAGGCTTGATTTGAGAGATAAATTGTATAAGCTATTTTAAATTTTTAAAACTCTTTTGTATTTTAGTTTAACTAGCCGGCCTAAACTCCACAGGCTGTGACTAGTCCTTTTTTTGGTGTATATATATATATATATATATATATATATATATATCTTGTTGATTTAATTATTACCTTGTGTATCCTGGAGCTATCTATAGGGTTTTATAAGTATTATATCTTGTTCAGTTCGTATCTACGCGCCTAGTTACCGTGTGTGTACATTTCGCGCTTTGAAATTCTGCTTTATACGACTTTGAGCTTTTATTCCTTCATCGGGTTTTTATTTATATAAATTCTTGAATATATTATATATTATAAGCTTTAGAAATGTCATGGAACTTTGTTATCCTTTTGATGACAAGTCATCTTATGCTAGTTTTACAAGCATTTTTCATTAGTTTCATCAGGTTTTATGCACTTTCTTGCACAATAAGTAAGTGATGGGAGTGGATTTTCATGATTATGTTGTATCAATCAAACATCATCTATTTTACAAAATCATAAGTTTTATGCTAGAATTAATTGATTTCATGAACAATGCAAAGACCGTGTGAATTTGGTGAGACTTTGATTGCTTGTTTGGTTGCTTGTAGGTGAAGAAATGAAGAGAAAGGGGATGCAATCAGTAAAGTGTTGCGCTCAAAAAGGAAGCGCCACGCTCAATAGCCAACACAGCTAGCGTTCACTTTTTCACCTTTTTCTTGGATCTCAGCCTGAGAGCCAAGGCCTCGTGCCATCCGTACACTAGGAGCATTCAAATAATGAACGTAGCGCTCAACAAGGGAGCACTGGCCAAGGAAGAAAGGTGCGCGCTCAATAAGGGTAGCGCTCAAGGAGTGAGCGCAGCGCTCACAAGGAAAACGCTAGGAGAGTGCCCATTCGCGCACCATGAGGAGAAGCACTCAACCAAGGAGGTAGCGCTCAAATAGCCATTTTTGGTGTATATATATATATATATATATCTTGTTGATTTAATTATTACCTTGTGTATCCTGGAGCTATCTATAGGGTTTTATAAGTATTATATCTTGTTCAGTTCGTATCTACGCGCCTAGTTACCGTGTGTGTACATTTCGCGCTTTGAAATTCTGCTTTATACGACTTTGAGCTTTTATTCCTTCATCGGGTTTTTATTTATATAAATTCTTGAATATATTATATATTATAAGCTTTAGAAATGTCATGGAACTTTGTTATCCTTTTGATGACAAGTCATCTTATGCTAGTTTTACAAGCATTTTTCATTAGTTTCATCAGGTTTTATGCACTTTCTTGCACAATAAGTAAGTGATGGGAGTGGATTTTCATGATTATGTTGTATCAATCAAACATCATCTATTTTACAAAATCATAAGTTTTATGCTAGAATTAATTGATTTCATGAACAATGCAAAGACCGTGTGAATTTGGTGAGACTTTGATTGCTTGTTTGGTTGCTTGTAGGTGAAGAAATAAAGAGAAAGGGGATGCAATCAGTAAAGCGTTGCGTTCAAAAAGGAAGCGCCACGCTCAATAGCCAACACAGCTAGCGTTCACTTTGGAAGTGAGCACCACGTTCACTTTTTCACCTTTTTCATGGATTTCAGCCTGGGAGCCAAGGCCTCGTGCCATCCGTACACTAGGAGCGTTCAAATAATGAACGTAGTGCTCAACAAGGGAGCACTGGCCAAGGAAGAAAGGTGCGCGCTCAATAAGGGTAGCGCTCAAGGAGTGAGCGCAGCGCTCACAAGGAAAACACTAGGAGAGTGCCCATTCGCGCACCATGAGGAGAAGCGCTCAACCAAGGAGGTAGCGCTCAAATAGCCAGCGCAGCGTTCACAAGGAGAGCGCTAGGGGAGGCAACATGCGCACCAAAGGCATGCTGAAGGAAATGAACGAGGCGTTCACTTTCCCAACTGAACGCTCCACTGGGAGCTTCACAATGCACCCCTGACCCACTTATTCAAGGCCAAGTCCAAATCAAAAAGCCCACTCCAAGTTTTGATGACTGAAAATAGAAAGTGTATAAATAGGAGCAAGTTTGATTTGAAGGACCTTTGGCTCATTTTAGCTTTCTCTCTTTTAATTTTCCTTTTTAGAATTTGGGAAATTGGGATCAGATCGAAGTTTGTTTTCTGTGTTTGATGACAAGTCATCTTAGCCTATTTTAACTAGTCTTTTTCTTTTGTTTTCATTAGAATTATGCACTTTCTTGAGCTACAAGCAAGCCAATTAGCTAGATTTTCATGTTTCCTTTGATTTAATCAACCATGTATGAATTCATGCTATTTCATGAGGTTTTATACTATAATTGTCACATATTATGAAAGAATGAATATCTCATGATTTCAAGCATAGCTTTGATGTGTTTGGTTGATTAATGATAGGTGAAGAAAGCTTGGAGAAAGGTTGAAGCAAGAAGGAATAGCTAGGAGTAAAGAGAAGACAATGGAATAAGTGAAATTGAACCCGGAAGCAAAAATCTGGACTTAAAGTTAGCATCAAACTTTTGCACAAACTTTTGGTTGAAAAGTTTGCGCCAACGTTAGACCCCTAACTTTGAGGCTAACATTGGCATGAAGAAAACCTCCCTGGGCACCAAAAGTTTGCGCCAACGTTAGCCCCTAACTTGGTGGCTAACGTTGGCACATGAAAATCACAAGGGAATGAGCAAAAGTTTGCGCCAACGTTAGCCCCCTAACTTGGTGGCTAACGTTGGCGCCACAAGTGCACAAGGTAAGGCCAACGTTAGGGCCAAAGTTAGACCCCTAACTTTGGCACCAACGTTGGTATCAGCAGATTATGGTAGCTGATATGAAAAGTTGGAGCAAAAGTTAGACCCCTAACTTTTGCTCAAACTTTTGGTCCAACTTTTGCAAAACTCAAACCCAGTTCAATTGGTTCGTTTTGGTTCCTCTTCAAACTCCAAGAGCAATCAACCAAGGCCTCTTTCAACCCAATTCCACCAAGAGCAAAGGCCCAACTCAAGGCTTGAAGATCATTGGAAGAAAGTGTATAAATAGGATAGAATTCAAGTTCTTCGGAGAGCTTTCTTTTGGAATTTTCATAATAGTTTTCGGAGAGCTTTTGATATTGAGTGATCTTTAATTTCTTTGTCTTGGGGAAGGAGAATTCATTTCTCTTCCTCTCAATTTTATTGCTTTCAATTTCAATTACAATTGTCTTGGATTTTTGGGTTGGAGAATTGAAGAAATTCTGTTTCAATCTCAACCTTGGATCTCACTGCTTGATTTACTGCTTGATTGAATTTAATTTCTGTTAATTGCTCTTCATCTATTTTCCTTGCAATTTACAATTCCCTTGCAATTGTTCTTGTTGGATCTAGGAAGGCATTGAGATCTAGACTTGGTTTTTTAGTCTCTGGGTCCTGAGATCTAATTTCCCAATTTTACATTTTCTGTTTACTGTTTTCATGTTCATTTACTTTTCTGCTTCAAGATCCAATCTAACCCAAACCTTCTTCTACTTCTCTGCTTGATGCAATTTACTTTTCCTTGTTTAAATTCTGCAAATCCAATCCCCAATTCCCTTTACAATTCCAGCCGTTTACATTTCTTGCACTTTAAGATTCCGCAATTTACATTTCTTGCATTCTAAGTTTCTGCTATTTAATTTCTTGTTCTTTACGATTCAGCACTTTAATTCCCTGTTCTCTTTACTTCCATGCAATTTAATTTCTGCAAATCACAAAACACTCAACCAAATCTTGATTCGCTTGACTAAATTAACCACTAAGCTAAAATTGCTCAATCCTTCAATCCCTGTGGGATCGACCTCACTCCCGTGAGTTTTTATTACTTGATACGACCCGGTACACTTGCTGGTTAGATTTGTGTGTTTTGGGAGAAATTTATTTTTCACCAAAATACTCATCAGTGTTCATTTTTTTTTTCTTCTGAAACTTCTATTTTCTGTTTTGGGTTTTAAACTCAGATTGAAGAACTCCACTGAAATTCTTCATCTGAGAATCATCTTCTACTTTTTCTTTTTATAGTTCTAAGAATTGGAAATTGGATCTAAACTTTCTTTTCTGTTTTCATTTTACTTCTTCTGCAATTTCTTCTTTTTCTGTTTGGTCAAGAGAGTAATTGAGATCTAGATCTATTTTCTGTTCTTGTTACTCTTCTGCAATTGTCAATTCCTTTTTAGGATTTCATAACTGAGCTAAGCTTTCTTGCTATTTTGATTCCTTTGCAATTTTTTCATTTCTGTTTTAGTTTTTCTGCAATTTCTCTTCATCTCATACTTCTTTAATCCACTGCACTTCTATTTTCTAGTTTAATTTGAATCCCAATACCCAAATCCCTTTATTCTTAATGCAATTTAAGTTTCTTGTCAATTTAGATTCAACAAATTTCAATACTTTACACTTTAAGTTTCAGTTATTTACCTTTCTTGCAATTTAAGTTTTAGCTCTTTTACTTTCTTGTGCTTTACGTTTCTGCAATTCACTTCTTTTGCACTTTAAGATTCAACCAATTTTCATTCTGCACTTTAGTTTACTTGCAAATTTTACTTCTGTTAATCAAGTTTCACTCAAATCATCAAATATTCGCTTAACTAAATTCATCACCTAACTAAAGTTGCTCAAGCCATCAATCTCTGTGGGATCGACCTCACTCTTGTGAGTTATTACTACTTGATGCGATCCGGTACACTTCCCAATGAGTTTGTGTGGAATCGTTTTTCCCTCATCAAGTTTTTAGCACCATTGCCGGGTATTGATTTAGATTGACAATGATTAAGTAGGGTGATATTCTAGATTAAGCATTTTTTTTCTTTTTCTTTCATTTTTATCAAGCACACTAACTGTTTCTTATTGTTTTGGTTGCATGTCAGGAGGGAGAAGAAATGAATCCACATCTTTTGATCCTGAGCCAGAGAGAACACTCTTGAGATTAAGAAGAGAAGTAAGAGGGAAGGGAGTTGTTGGAGAAGAAGCCTCGGAAGAAGAAGACCAAGAGATGGAAGGGAATGTCCCTAATCTATCAGATGGAGTGGCTAACAATAACCCACCCCAGAGGAGAGTTCTAGCCTCCTACACCTTCCCTAATCCAAGGCACTGTGGGAGTAGCATACTTACTCCAAATGTTAATGCAAACAACTTTGAATTGAAGTCTCAACTCATTACTCTGGTGCAGAATAATTGTTCCTATGGAGGAAGTTTCTTGGAAGATCCAAACCAGCACCTATCCACCTTTATGAGGATATGTGACACAGTGAAGACAAATGGTGTACATCCAGACATCTATAAGTTGCTGTTATTCCCATTTTCATTAAGGGACAAAGCTGCCCAATTGTTGGAGGCATTTCCAAAAGAAAGCATCAACAATTGGGAGGATCTAGTAAGTAAATTTCTAGCTAAATTCTACCCACCTCAGAAGATCATAAGATTGAAGACAGAGGTATAAACCTTCACCCAAATGGATGGAGAGTCACTTTATGAGGCCTGGGAAAGATATAAAGCCTTGATCAGGAAGTGTCTCCTAGAGATGTTCAATGAATGGGATAAGCTTCAGAATTTCTATGAAGGATTGACATTGAGAGCTCTAGAGGCCTTAGATTATTCTGCTGGAGGTTCAGTACAACTCATGAAGACAGCTGAGGAAGCCCAAAACCTCATAGACACTGTGACAAAAAATCAATACTTCTATGATCATCAAAGGCAACGCCAACCAGCTCAGAGGAAGGGTGTATTGGAGCTGGAAGGTATGGATACCATTTTGGCTCAAAATAAAGTGATGCATCAACAAATTTAACAACAAATGGAGATGATGGCCAAGAGGATTGATGGTCTTCAAATTACAGTAGTGAACACAATAAATCAAGCACCAGCTGGGTGGGGGCAAAATGAGGAAAGCTATGAAGAACAGCAGCAAGAGCAAGTCAATTATATGCACAACCAATGTGCTAATCAGAATGAATTTCATGGTGATACCTACAACTCATCCTGGAGGAACCACCCCAATTTAAGGTGGGGAGACAATTGATGAAGGAAAGAACGATTCCACACAAACTCACCGGCAAGTGTACCGGGTCGCATCAAGTAGTAATTACTCACAAGAGTGAGGTCGATCCCATAGGGATTGATGGATTGAGCAATTTTAGTTAGGTGATGAATTTAGTTAAGCAAATAGTTGATGATTTGAGTGAATTGTGATCAACAGAAGCTAAATTGCATGAAAATAAAAGGGAGAGGGGAAATTGACAGAATAGTAAAGTGCAGAAGAAGTAAAAGAGCTAAAACTTAGAGTGCAAATAATGTAAATGACTGAAACTTAGAATGCAAGAAATGTAAATGGCTGAAGCTTAAAGTGCAAGAAATCTAAATTATTGAATCTAAATTGCTGAGAAACTTAAATTGCTTGAAGAGTAAAGGGATTTGGGAGCTGGGATTCAGAATTTAACAAGAAAATGCAAAGTACAATAAATCAGAGAAGTAAAAGATGAAGTGAGTTGCAGAAGATCTAAACAGAAATGGAAAATGTCTTGAAGAAACAAAACAGAACGAAAACTGAGCTCAATTATGAAATCTAAAAGAGAATTTGAAGATCTGAGAAAAGAAATGAGATGATTAGAAAGCAGATCTAGATCTCGATTGCTCTCTTGATGAAGCAGAAAAGTAATTGCAGAAGAAATGAAAAGGAAAACAGTAAATGAAACTTAGAGCCAATTCTCCAATTCCCAAAACTATTTGAAAGAAAAGCAACGATGATTCTCAGATCCAGATTCAATGGAATTCTTTAATTTCAATTCAAAAACTCAAAAGTATAAGTTGCAGAAGAAAGAAAATGAAAACAGAAAAGAAGATCAAGATCCAATTCTTAGAACAATTGAGAAGAAAAGTGAAAGATGATTCTCAGATTTAGAATCAATAGAGCTCTTCAATCTCAATTCAAATTTCAAGAATAGATAGCAGAAGTTGCAGAAGAAAAGAAAATGAAAATAGAAAGAAAACTAAATCCAATTCCCCAAATTCCCAATTGAAAATTCAAAAGTGAAAACTAAAGAATGAGCTAAAAGTCCCAAGGTAAAAAGTCCTCTACAAATCAAATTAACTCCTATTTTTGGTTTTCAAAATTTGGAGTGGGCTTTTCAAGTTAGTGAAGAAGTGGATCCAAGATGGCATTTGATTTGAAAATGAACCAAGGGTGCTAGCTCCAGTAGAGTGCTCCGTTTGGTTAGTGAACTGAGCGCTCACTAGCTTTGCTTTTGTTCCCCCTTTCGAGCCTTGGTTGCTCCTCTTTTTGTGCCACAGCGCTCAGTTAAGAGAAGAGAAGGTAGCACTACTTTTATGCCTTGGTTTTCCTCTTCGAACCTTGGCTGTTTCACTTTATGGGTGCCGCGCCTTGTTTTTCTTTCTTTGGAGCCCGAAAACGTTGTAAAAGTGAACGTAGCGCTCACTGATTCGAGCGCTGGCCTTGTTTTTGAGTTTCCTTGTAGCGCTCAGTTGGGACATTCAACGTAGCGCCCTTGCTTGGTCTCTCCATTATGCGCAAAAACGTTCAATCAATTTGAACGTAGCACTCACTCCATTTGAGCGCTGGCCTTGGTGTGTTCCCAACTAGCGCTCACTTTGTGAACGCTCCGCTCAAATAGAGAGCGCTACATCTCTTTGTTGCTCCCTCAGCCCTGCTTTCTTAGTGCATCATTGGGCGCTCCATTGGGTCTTCGAGCGCTGGCCCTTGCTCCTTTGGATGAGCGCCACGCTTTCATGGTTCTTTCTTTTTGTCTCATTTCTTCACCTACAAGTAATCAAAACAACCAATCAAAGCATCACCAAATTCACAAGATCTCTGCATTAATCATAAAATCAACTAATTCTAGCATGAATCCTATGATTTTGTGTCAAATAAATAATGGTTGATTGAATTGACATAACCATGCAAAACCACTCCAAATCATTTACTTATTAGGCAAGAAAGTGCATAAAACCTAATCAAACAAGTAAAAAATGCTTAAAAAGCTACCATAAGATGACTTGTCATCACAACACCAAACTTAAATCTTACTTGTCCCCAAGCAAGCACTAAACATAAGAAGAAATGAAATAAAACAGAGAAGCATACATGTCCTTATTTAGTAGATAATTGAACTTGGTTCATGGGGTTTTATGCAGACAAATGTAGCTCAATTATTCTTAGCTATCTGATATGGAATGTCTCTTTGATGGTTCACTAGAGTTGCTGCTATAATGCCTTGCTTTTTGATTGATCCCTATTAGCTTTTTCTTTCTTTCTTTTGCTTAGAAAGCTTATTTCTTAATGAAAGCTTGGTGGCAAGTGTTGCAGCAGCCTTTTGGCTCAATTTTTGCTCAACACTTCTTCACAACAGACACTTAGCTCACAATTTCTTCCTAGGAACATTGATGCCCAGCATCTCTTTAGATCACTAAATGCTTTGTGACTAGGTTGCTCTTGATAATGGACTTTCGGTTGGCAATCCCAGATTAGTTAATCCAAGTGGCCAAGTTTTAAAATACCCCTCAGAACCTAATTGTCCAAGCATATCCTAGTACAAAAGCACCACAGGCATATGTTCTAAGGTCCAAGCTATTGGTGTCTAGCCTTATTGTTTGTTTCTTTGCCAATTCTTGGCTTTTCTTTTCTTTTTCTTTCTTACTTTGATCATTCTCAAGGGGTTATTCATTAATAAAAGGTTTTATAGCAGCAACCTAATTCACACTTCAAGGAACATTTTATTATGCAGCTTTTATTATTGAGCTAATCATTAAATCAAGCAAGTACCACCACTGAATTTCATTCTAATTTCTACAACATTGGACAATCACTTTTCTATTTCAAACATTTTTCTTTTATTCATGCAGAAGGGAACAAAACAGAATTTAAGCAAATGATTGATAACAAGCACAATGCAGATCACTTGTAAGAAAACTACTTAGAATATGAAGGTGCAAAACATAAAGCATTTGGAGGTATATCATGTCTTAGGTATGCATCATCCTTATTTAATTGAAAAACATGAAAGAAACTCCACCACCTCCTAATTGTCGTGCTCATTGCTCCTGCTTGATTCTCCTTTCTTCTTTCTCTTCTTGGTTGCATCTTGAGGTTCTTCAACAGGGCACCTTTGATCCCAAATAAAGTCTATCAGACCTGAGAGTCCAGCCTCCTCCAACCCATGCTGCATGTGTGCTGCATGCTGCTTGGTTCTTGCTCTCTGATGGTCTACCAACTCTTGGCATTGCTCAAATGGCTTGATCTGTGGGTTCAACGCTGGCATGCTGTGGACTACATAATCCAACTTTGATTGGATTTCTATATCATACTCCATTCTATCCACGTGTCTATGCTCCCCAATGGTATGATATATGTTCTTTCACTGATACAGATTCTGAGTGTATTCCCCATACTTGGCTTGTCACAAAGACAATCTATTATATGATTCTCGAAAATCTGCTGATTGTTCCCTTTGCCCATCAAGAATCTTTGTTTGAAATTCTTGTTGTTGAGCCATCATTTGTTGCTGCCATTTCTCTTATCATTCTATCATTCGCTGTCAGTTCTCTTGTTGCTCTCGATCCTTCGGATACTGCTCCTGTTGCCTCAAATATTGTTCTTGATGTTGCTCCTCTGCTCTTACGAATTGCTGAGACATTTCTTCAATGGCTCTCTGCATTTGACTCAAATCCAGTGCATTAGAAGCTTGCTCTCCCTCCACTTGTGGTCTTCTTCTTCTTCCTTGGGATCTTCTTTTCTCTTGATTGTCATCATCAGTAGCACCTTCCATGCTTCGCCTTGTGATTCCCCTGCCTCTTTTTACCTTCTCTGTATCTTCATCTTCAAAGAGTACCCCAGCCCTGTTGCACAGCCTCAGAATAGTGCTTGGGTGACCAAGCCTACTTGATTTTCTTGTATTCTCAGCCATCTCCTGAATGCTGTCTGCTATGAGCTATGAGAGGTTAATTTCTCTTCCCTTTAAGATGCAATATGTCAGGATAGCTCGCTTGATTGTGACTTCTGAGGTGTTTGCAGTAGGGAATATAGACCTCCTCACTATCTCATACCACCCTTTGGCCTCGGGTATGAGATCTATTCTATTCAAGTGGCTTGGAGCTTGATGTGTGGAAAACGATCCAACACGAAACTCACCGGCAAGTGTACCGGGTCGCATCAAGTAATAAAACTCATGAGAGTGAGGTCGATCCCACAGGGATTGAAGGATTGAACAATTTTAGTTTAGTGGATGACTTAGTCTAGCGAATCAAGAGTTGATTTGAGTGGTTTGTATTCGACAGAAGCTAAATTGCATGAAATTAAAAGGGAGAGGGACAATTGGCAAGAATTTAAAGTGCAGAGAAATTAAAGAGGCTGAATCTTAAAGTGCAAGAAATGTAAATGGCTTGAATTGTAAAGGGAATTGGGAATTGGATTTGCAGAAATTAAACAAGGAAAAGTAAAATGCAATAAACAGAAAAGTAGAAGACGGCTTGAATTAAAGCGGATCTAAAACGGAAATGAGAAAAAGCTTGGTGTAGCAATGAAATAAGGAAATTGAAATTTAAAACTATAGATCTCAGGACTCAAGAGACTAGATAGCTGAGTCTAGATCTCACTGCCTTCCTAGATCCAGCAAGACAATTGCAAAGGAAATAAAGAAATGTAAATTGCAGAAAGAGTAGAGGAAGAAGCAATTAACAGAAATGGGAATTCAATTATGCAGAAAATTTAAACAAGATATCAAGGTGAGATTAAAACAGAAGTTCTTCAATTCTCCACCCAAAATCCAAAGCAAGAAAAGTAAAGAGTGCTGAGCAAGAACAAGGAAGAAGAGAGATCAATTCTCCTTCCTAATTCTCTAGAATTCTAAAGCAACAAATCAAAAAAATGTAAAGGTGAGCTCTCTGTAAGTGTTCTAAGAATTCCAAAGGAAAGCCCCTGAAAAACTTAAATCCTAAGCTATTTATACACTTTCTTCAAATGGTCTTCAAGCCTTGAATTGGGCCTTTGCTCTTGATGGAATTGGGTTGATAAAAGCCTCTATTGATTGCTCTTGGAGTTGGAGAGAAATCCATTGTGAACCGGGCTATAAATCATAAAAGCTTGAGTCAAAGTTTGAGGAAAACTTTGGCTCAAGCTTTTCATATCAGCTGCCCCCATTTGCTGCTACCAACGTTTGGGCTAAAGTTTGAGGTCAAACTTTAGGCCAAACGTTGATCCCCTTGTGTGCATGTGTGGCGTCAACGTTTGCCAAAAAGCTTGAGGCAAACGTTGGCGCAAGCTTTTCTCCTCCAGGGTATGTTGGTGTGGCGCCAACGTTTGCCAAAAAGTTTGAGGCAAACGTTGGCACAAGCTTTTCTCCTCCAGGGTGTTGGTGTGTGGCGCCAACGTTTGCCAAAAAGCTTGAGGCAAACGTTGGCGCAAGCTTTTCTCCTCCAGGGTGTTGGTGTGTGGCGCCAACGTTTGCCAAAAAGCTTGAGGCAAATGTTGGCGCAAGCTTTTTGCTCCAACCAATGTGCATTCACTCTTCCAAAAGCTTGAGCTAAAGTTTGAGGCAAGCTTTTGCTCAAGCTTTTTGTTCTCTCTTGCTCCTTGCCCTTTCTTCTTTCTTCAACCTTCTTCAAAGCTTTTTTCACCTATCGTCAATCAACCAAACACATCAAAGCTATGCTCAAAATCATGAGTTTGTTATTCTTTCATAATATATGACAATTATACAACAAAATCTCATGAAATTGCATTAATTCATCCATCGTTGATTGAATCAAAGGAAATATGAAATTCTACCCAATTGGCTTACTTATGGCTCAAGAAAGTGCATAAAAACAATTGAAAACAAAAGAAAAAGACTAGTGAAACTAGGCTAAGATGACTTGTCATCACAACACCAAACTTAAAGCTTGCTTGTCCCCAAGCAAGAAAAGAATTATTGAGAAGAAAGAATGAAATGGAAGAGGATGTTCCTGCTAGCAGAGTATTATTGGGAGTTCATGGGGTTTTATGTGGATATATAAACACTCACTTCTTATTGACTTTTAGGCCTAGAATGTCTCCTTCAAGTATCAAGCAACACACTGCTATGACTTCTCATTATTCCTTTGTCCTTGACTATTACTTTTCTCTATAAGCTTTAGTTCAGTGTCATGTGTAACAAGTTCTTTTCTTTCTTTATACTTGACACATTATTCACTATAGACACTTGGCTCACATTTCTTCTTAAAACATTGATGCCCAGCACCTCTTTGGGTTACTAAATGCCTTGTAACTAGGTTGCTCTTGATAGTGGACTTTCAGCTGATGATCCCGGGTTAGTTAACCCAAGTCACCAAGTGTTGATGCACTCCAAAGAACTTAATAATCCAAGCAGATCCTAGTACAAAGACACCACAGGCATATATTCTAAGGTTTAAGCTATTGGTGTCTAGCTTTGTTTCTTTTTATTTTTCTTTTGTTCTGTTGCCACTCTTTGGCTATTTCTTTTCTCTTTTTGTTCTTCTTTTTAGCCAAGGACTTTTATTTGATTGAGATTCATAGACAGTAGGCCACTTTTTACTTAGAAGGAGACATCCTAGTTCTCTTATTCACTAAAAGTGAGCTATCATACAATCACACATACATACCACCACTTACTTTTATTGTACTTCTATCTAACAGAGAACTATCTCACTTCACATTCAAACATTTCTTTTATTGAATTAAAGATGCAGGGGACAAAGCATGCTTTTTGTTAAGTGAAAGTAGACACACAAGCATACACTTAGACTAGCTTATTTATTTCAAAAAAATTTGATTCTACTTGTACTAGATGAACACTTTAGCAAAATATAAATCATAGCATCTCTCAACAGCAAAAGTTAAGTATAGATACAACCTATTGGCTTGCAGTTCTTTTGTTCTTCTTTCTGTTGGTCCCCTTTTGAGTCATGGAGCATAATGTCTTCAATTGGTGGTTAGTTCCCTGCACAATTCTCAAAAGTTACTTGCTTCTCAAGCCCTTAGGTGACTGGTTAGTATGCATGAATTGAGTGCGGCTTTTGGATTTAATTTGGTGTGGGAACACCAAACTTAGTTCCTTGCCACTTCCTCTGATGCAACAGGTTAACTATATGTAAAATCTTATGTTCTTGCTAAAGGTTATGGAATTGAAATTAGAGAGAAATTAAGTAGTTGAATAATCTGTTTGATTGCGTGGAGCTAGTATTGTGCAAGAAGTGAGAATGTATTTTTAAATGATGTTTTGGTGGAACACCAAACTTATAATCCTTCATTCTCCTTTAAATTGTTTTGGTGTGTAACACCAAACTTAGCTCCTTGCAATGCATACCAAATATTCAACAATTTTTTTATTGAAAAGGCTATGAAAAGAAAACTACCTCTGGTTGGGTTGCCTCCCAACAAGCGCTCTTTTAATGTCACTAGCTTGACATCCTTCAATTCTTTTCAAGAAGGCTGTAGGCTCTGAACCTCTTTTTCCTTATCCCATTGTCCTTCCAAGAGTCTCTGACAAGGACAAGTACCTTCTGTAGTGGTGGAACAGAAAAAGGAAGCCGCTTACGAGCTGCTTTCTCTCATACTTCTATTCGAGAGCCGGGGGGCGCAGTAGATGAGGTCTAACTGTCCGTAACTAAGGAGATACCTTTATCCGTTCCGTCAAAGAGATCACCTAATGCAAGCCGTGCAATATAGAGTGATAAGCGCACAGTATAGCATTGAGGAGGATATATCAATATGCCACCATCTCTCTCAATATGCACCCTAGTAGTGTGTAGGTAAGGGAATAATAAAGCTTACCTGGAAAAAAGGCAAGGGTGTACAAAGCCATAGTTCGGGGTTCTCACCATCGACTCGGTTGCTTTCCTTCTCAATATAGCTTTGCTCTGTGACCATTTGCTGTGAATTGATTCTTTGTTGCTTCATCTAGTAGTTCAATGCTCCTATAAGGAAAAACCTTTGTCACTAAGTATGGGCCAGTCCACTTAGACTTAAGTTTGCCAGGGAAGATCTTAAGCCTTGAGTTATACAGGAGCACTTGCTGCCCTGGCTTGAATTCCTTCTTTGTGATCTTCTTGTCATGCCACCTCTTAGCTCGTTCCTTGTATATCTTAGCACTCTCATAAGCTTCTATCCTGAATTCATCTAACTCATTCAGTTGCAACAACCTTTTTTCTCCTGCAGCTTGGGAATCAAGGTTGAGGAGTTTAGTGGCCCAAAAAGCTCTATGTTCAAGCTCTACAGGGAGGTGGCAGGATTTGCCATACAATAGCTGAAAGGGTGACTTGCCAATAGGAGTTTTAAAAGCTGTTCTATATGCCCATAATGCATCTTCTAGCTTCCTAGCCCAATCTTTTCTTGTGCTTCCCACTGTTTTCTCTAGGATCTTCTTTAATTCCCTATTTGCTAGTTCAGCTTGGCCATTAGTCTAAGGGTGGTAAGGTGTGGCTACTTTATGGATTACTCCATATTTGTGGAGGAGTTTCTCCATCTGTTTGTTGCAAAAGTGACCACCACCATCACTAACAAGACCCTTGGGCACTCCATATCTTGTGAAAATGTGCTTTTTAAGGAATTGGAGGACAATCTGTGCATCACAGGTGGTTGTGGCTATGGCTTCCACCCACTTTGAAACATACTCTACTGCCACCAAGATATATCTAAAAGAGTAGGAAGGGGGAAAGGGTCCCATGAAATCAATGCCCCATAAGTCAAACAGCTCCACTTCCAGGATGAAATTTTGAGGTATCTCATTTCTTTTTGTCAATCCTCCAGTTCTTTGACATTCATTGCATTGGTGAACAAACTCTCTGGCATCCTTGAAGATAGTTGGCCAATAAAACCCACTCTGTAGTACCTTTGCAGCTGTTCTCTCTGGTCCAAAGTGTCCACCATACGCTGAGCCATGGCAATGCCATAGTATGTCCTTCATTTCAGTTTCAGGGATACACCTCCTAATCATTCCATCAGAGCATCTCTTGAATAGAAAAGGTTCATCCCATAAGAACTTCCTTGCTTCAGTGAGTAATTTCTTCATTTGTTGCTTGGAAAATTCTTGAGGTATCTTCCTTCCTACCTTGTAGTTTGCTATGTCAGCAAACCAAGGTGTCTGTTGAACTTGGAAGAGGTGTTCATCAGGGAAGTTCTCATTTACTTGCTGTGGTTTATCTTGCTTAGCTTCTTGTGGCACTCTTGATAGGTGATCTGCTACTTGATTTTCACTTCCCTTCCTATCCCTCACTTCAATATCAAATTCTTGTAGCAGCAACACCCACCTAATAAGCCTTGGCTTTGAATCCTGTTTAGACATTAAATACTTGAGAGCAGAATGGTCAGTGTATACTATAACTTTTGAACCGATCAAGTATTGTCTAAACTTATCAAATGCATATACAATTGCTAAAAGTTCTTTTTCAGTGGTGGTATAATTTTTCTGTGTTTCATTAAACACTTTGCTAGCATAATATATGACATGATGTAATTTGTCCTTCTTTTGCCCCAGTACAGCACCAATAGCAAGGTTGCTTGCATCACACATAAGTTCAAAAGGTAGATTCCAATCAGGGGGTGTGATGATTGGTGCTGTAATGAGCTTTCTCTTGAGAGTTTCAAAGGCATGTTTACAGTTGTCATCAAAAATGAAAGGGATATCATTCATTAGTAAATTGCTCAATGGTTTTGCTATTTTTGAAAAGTCTTTGATGAACCTTTTGTAGAAGCCAGCATGCCCAAGAAAACTTCTTACTGCTTTCACATTAATAGGTATAGGGAGTTTTTCAATAACTTCTATTTTAGCTTTATCAACTTCTATACCTCTACATGACACTTTATGCCCAAGAACTATTCCTTCCGGAACCATGAAATGGCACTTTTCCTAATTCAACACCAAATTAGTTTCTTGGCATCTTTTCAAAACAAGAGTTAAGTTATGCAAGCAAGTGTTAAATGAATTGCCAAAAATAGAAAAATCATCCATGAAGACTTCTAAGAATTTTTCCACCATATCAGAAAAGATGGAAAGCATACACCTTTGAAAAGTGGTTGGGGCGTTGCACAGCCCAAAGGGCATCCTCCTATAGGCAAAAACTCCAAATGGGCATGTGAAGGAGGTCTTCTCTTGATCCTTGGGGTCCACTACTATTTGATTGTAACCAGAATACCCATCCAGGAAGCAGTAATAAGCATGGCCTGCTAGTCTTTCCAACATTTGATCAATGAAGGGCAGAGGAAAATGATCTTTTCTTGTTGCATCATTCAATCTCCTATAGTCTATGCACATTCTCCACCCAGTCACTGTCCTAGTGGGGATCAACTCGTTCTTCTCATTGGTGATGACTGTCATTCCTTCTTTTTTTGGCACAACTTGAACCGGACTCACCCAAGAGCTATCTGAGATTGGGAAAATTATTCCAGCATTCTATAGCTTCATCACTTATTTTTGAACCACCTCTTTCATGGTTGGGTTGAGTCTTCTTTGAGGTTGAACCACAGGTTTTGATTCTTCCTCCAATAAAATTTTATACATACAAATAGCAGGGCTGATGCCTTTGATGTCCTCAATTGTCCACCCCAAGGCTGTTTTGTGAGCTTTTAATACTTCAATCAACCTTGCTTCCTCATCCATGTTCAAGGAAGAATTTATGATCACTGGTAATGCCTCTGCTTCCCCAAGAAACACGTATTTGAGGTGAGGGGGGAGAGGTTTCAACTCCTGTTTTGGTTTATCCTCTTTCTTGTCTTCAATAGAAATTTCTACCACTTCCTCTCCTTGTTCTTCCTGATGCTCCAAATAGTTGTCTTCAAACATTTCTTCTACCAGCCCTTATATCATATCCACATTCATGTAATTCTCTTGCTCAGAGGGGTGTTGCATTGATTTGAAGACATTGATTACCATTTGTTCATTATGCACCCTGAAGGTCATTTCTCCCTTCTCCACATCAATAGTGGTTCTTGCTGTGGCTAGAAATGGTCTCCCCAAGATGATTGAGTTGTTTCCTTCTCCTTCTGTGTCTAAGATTACGAAGTCTGCAGGGAAGATAAACTTTCCAACCTTCACTAGTAAATTTTCCACAATTCCATTGGGTGTCTTGATTGATCTGTCGGCCATTACTAGTGACATCCTGGTGGGTTTGATTTCTTCTATGGCAAGCTTTCTCATCAATGATAGAGGCATCAAGTTGATGCTGGCACCTAGATCACATAAGGCGTTTTCCAATGTTATCTTGCCTATGGTGCATGAAACTACAAAACTCCCTGGGTCTTTGAGCTTTGGTGGGATACCCATCTAGATCACAGCGCTACATTCTTCAGTGAGCATGATAGTTTCCTTTTCTTGCCAACTTCTCTTCTTGTTGATTAGCTCCTTCATGAACTTGGCATATAGGGGCATTTGCTCCAGTGCCTCAGCTAAGGGAATATTTATCTCCAACTTCTTGAAAGTCTCAAGGAACTTATGAAAGTGTTGATCCTTAGCCTCCTTGTTGAATCTCTGGGGATATGGCAGTGGAGGTACAAAGTTCTTCTCTGCTTGTTGCTTTTGATTCTTGGTTGGCTCTTCAATTGCTTCATTCTCCTTTTTTGGAATTTTTGATTTTTCCTCCTTTTCTTGAGTTTGCTTGCTTGCCATTGCATCATCACCATTGGCTTCCTCTGTGTGTGTTGGCTTTTCTCCTTCTATTGGCCTTTTGTTGTTCTCAGCTTGCTTCCTTGTAGTGTCATTGTTGCTCATCAATGTTTTCCCACTTCTTAACTGTATTGCCTTGCATTCTTCCTTAGGATTTGGAATTGTGTCACTTGGCAGGGAACTTGATGGTCTCTCAACAGAAATCTGCTTGCAGATTTGCCCAATCTGCCTCTCTAGGTTCTTCATGGAGGCTTCATGGTTCTTGGTTGTCATTTCTTGGTGTTTCCACATTTTGTCTATCAAGGTTTCCAAGTTAGTGATTCTTTGAGAGTCATGTGAAATTGGCTGGTTATGGGGTGTTGAGGGTTGGTGGTAAGTGTTTTGATTTGTGGGTTGGTTATTGGATGGATAATGGTTGGGGTTGGGGTGGTTGTTTTGGGGTTTTCTGTAAGGGTTTTGGGTGGTTTGCTGCTGGTTGTTGTTTTGGTTGTTTCTTGAAGTGTTTTGATTTGAATTTCTTTGCCATGGTTGTTGGTTTTGGTTATGGTTATCTCCCCACCTCAAGTTTGGATGGTTCTTCCATGAAGGGTTGTAAGTATCACCATAGACTTCATTTGACCCAGAATTTTGGTTGTGCATGTACTGGACTTGCTCCTGCTGTTGCTCCTCTTGAGTTTCTTCATTTGTTCCCCATGTGGTTGATGGTTGATTGGAGCTTACTGTTGCAACTTGGAGGCTATCAATCCTCTTGGCCATTTGCTGAAATTATTGTTGAATCTGCTGCTGCATCAATTTGTTTTGAGCTAGGATTGAGTCCACTCCTTCCAACTCCATCACTTCCTTCCTCTGTGATGGTTGGCGTTGCCTTTGGTGAGCGAAGAAATACTGGTTGTTAGCTACCATATCAATGAGACTTTGAGCTTCTTCTGCAGTATTCATGAGTTGCAAAGAGCCTCCAGCTGAATGATCCAAGGCCTCTTGAGATTTCAATGTCAAGCCTTCATAGAAATTCTACAATCTATCCCACTCATTGAACATTCTAGGGGGACACTTCCTGATCAGAGCCTTGTACCTTTCCCATGCCTCATATAATGGTTCAACCTCCATTTGGGTGAATGTTTGTACTTCAGTCTTCAATCTGATAACCCTTTGAGGTGGGTAAAATTTGGCAAGGAATTTGCTCACTAGATCATCCCAATTGTCAATGCTGTCTCTTGGGAAAGATTCCAACCATTGGGTGGCTTTGTCTCTGAGAGAGAATGGAAATAGCAGTAGCTTATAGCTGTCAGGATGCACTCCATTGGTTTTAACAGTGTCACAAATCCTCAAGAAAGTGGACAAGTGTTGATTTGGATCTTCAAGTGGTCCTCCTCCATAAGAGCAATTGTTTTGAACTAATGTGATGAGTTATGGCTTTAGTTCAAAGTTATTTGCATTAACATTTGGGGTATGAATGCTACTCCCACAATGTCTAGGATTTGCAAATGTGTAGGAAGCCAGAACTCTTCTTTGTGGTGGATTATTGTTGTTATTAGCTGCTCCTCCTTGTGGATTAGTTGGAATTGTTGTCTGTTCCTCCATATCTTGGAACTCTTCTTCTTCCGAATCCTCTTCTCCAATAATGTTTTTCCCTCTTTCAGCTCTTCTTAATCTCTTGAGGGTTCTTTCGTCTTGTTCACAAAAGGTTGGTATAGCTCTCCTTGTCCCTGACACGCAAACAAGACATAAAAATCATACCAAACCAGAAGGATAGCAATACTTCAATCCATGATGAAATTGTAGTTAGCTTAAGCAAAAATTCAAACAGTTAGTGGGTTAGTCCAAAGTTAGAGAAACAGAAAATAAAAATGCTAGATCTAGATCTCCACTTCACTTAATCATTGTCAATCTGTTTCAATCCCCGGCAACGGTGCCAAAAACTTGATGTGTGGAAAACGATCCAACACGAAACTCACCGGCAAGTGTACCGGGTCGCATCAAGTAATAAAACTCACGGGAGTGAGGTCGATCCCACAGGGATTGAAGGATTGAACAATTTTAGTTTAGTGGATGACTTAGTCTAGCGAATCAAGAGTTGATTTGAGTGGTTTGTATTCGACAGAAGCTAAATTGCATGAAATTAAAAGGGAGAGGGACAATTGGCAAGAATTTAAAGTGCAGAGAAATTAAAGAGGCTGAATCTTAAAGTGCAAGTAATATAAATTGCAGAAACTTAGATTGCAAGAAATGTAAATTGCAGAATCTTAAAGTGCAAGAAATGTAAATGGCTTGAATTGTAAAGGGAATTGGGAATTGGATTTGCAGAAATTAAACAAGGAAAAGTAAAATGCAATAAACAGAAAAGTAGAAGACGGCTTGAATTAAAGCGGATCTAAAACGGAAATGAGAAAAAGCTTGGTGTAGCAATGAAATAAGGAAATTGAAATTTAAAACTGTAGATCTCAGGACTCAAGAGACTAGATAGCTGAGTCTAGATCTCACTGCCTTCCTAGATCCAGCAAGACAATTGCAAAGGAAATAAAGAAATGTAAATTGCAGAAAGAGTAGAGGAAGAAGCAATTAACAGAAATGGGAATTCAATTATGCAGAAAATTTAAACAAGATATCAAGGTGAGATTAAAACAGAAGTTCTTCAATTCTCCACCCAAAATCCAAAGCAAGAAAAGTAAAGAGTGCTGAGCAAGAACAAGGAAGAAGAGAGATCAATTCTCCTTCCTAATTCTCTAGAATTCTAAAGCAACAAATCAAAAAAATGTAAAGGTGAGCTCTCTGTAAGTGTTCTAAGAATTCCAAAGGAAAGCCCCTGAAAAACTTAAATCCTAAGCTATTTATACACTTTCTTCAAATGGTCTTCAAGCCTTGAATTGGGCCTTTGCTCTTGATGGAATTGGGTTGATAAAAGCCTCTATTGATTGCTCTTGGAGTTGGAGAGAAATCCATTGTGAACCGGGCTATAAATCATAAAAGCTTGAGTCAAAGTTTGAGGAAAACTTTGGCTCAAGCTTTTCATATCAGCTGCCCCCATTTGCTGCTACCAACGTTTGGGCTAAAGTTTGAGGTCAAACTTTAGGCCAAACGTTGATCCCCTTGTGTGCATGTGTGGTGCCAACGTTTGCCAAAAAGCTTGAGGCAAACGTTGGCGCAAGCTTTTCTCCTCCAGGGTATGTTGGTGTGGTGCCAACGTTTGCCAAAAAGTTTGAGGCAAACGTTGGCGCAAGCTTTTCTCCTCCAGGGTGTTGGTGTGTGGCGCCAACGTTTGCCAAAAAGCTTGAGGCAAACGTTGGCGCAAGCTTTTCTCCTCCAGGGTGTTGGTGTGTGGCGCCAACGTTTGCCAAAAAGCTTGAGGCAAATGTTGGCGCAAGCTTTTTGCTCCAACCAATGTGCATTCACTCTTCCAAAAGCTTGAGCTAAAGTTTGAGGCAAGCTTTTGCTCAAGCTTTTTGTTCTCTCTTGCTCCTTGCCCTTTCTTCTTTCTTCAACCTTCTTCAAAGCTTTTTTCACCTATCATCAATCAACCAAACACATCAAAGCTATGCTCAAAATCATGAGTTTGTTATTCTTTCATAATATATGACAATTATACCACAAAATCTCATGAAATTGCATTAATTCATCCATGGTTGATTGAATCAAAGGAAATATGAAATTCTACCCAATTGGCTTACTTATGGCTCAAGAAAGTGCATAAAAACAATTGAAAACAAAAGAAAAAGACTAGTGAAACTAGGCTAAGATGACTTGTCATCAGAGCTCCCTCTGAGTACCTTTTGATATGTGGAAAATGATCCAACACAAAACTCACCGGCAAGTGTACTGGGTCGCATCAAGTAATAATAACTCACTGAGTGAGGTCGACGGGATTGAAGGATTGAGCAATTTTAGTTTAGTGGTTGATTTAGTCAAGCGAACAAGAGTTGATTTGAGTGATCTGTATCCAACAGAAGCTAAATTACTTGAAATTTAAAGGGAGAGGGATAATTGACAAGAATTTAAAGTGCAGAAGAATTAAAAAAGCTTAATCTTAAAGTGCAAGTAATGTAAATTACAAAAACTTATATTGCAAGAAATGTAAATGACTGAAGCTTAAAGTGCAATAAATGTAAATTGCTTGAATTATAAAAGGAATTGGAAATTGGGATTGCAGAAATTAAACACAAGAAAGTAAAATTGCAATGGACAGAAGAGTAAAAGATGAATTAAACTGAAGTAAATCTCAAATAGAAAAGTAATTTGGCTTGAAGAAGCCTCAGCAGATGAACAGAAAGGAAAATACAAGATCTCAGGGGTCAAGAGACTAGAAAACTAAGTCTAGATCTCACTACCTTCCTTGATCCAATTCAGAAAACAATTGCAGATAAAATGAAAGTTGAAAATCAGTAAAGAAACTTGAATTATGCAAGAAGGAACAAAGAGATCTCAAGGTGAGGTTGAGACAGAATTTCCTCAACTCTTCATTTTCAAGACTCAAGCAAGCTTTTCAGAAAAGAAAACAAGAAAACCCAGAGAGGAAGAGAACTCAATTCTCCTCCCAATTCTCCAAGATCCAAAATCAAAGTTACAGAATGAAAATTCTCAAAAGAAGAAAAGGTGAAAGTAAAAGTTTCCAAAGTTACTCTCTAAATCAAACTAGCTCCTATTTATACACTTTCTTCTAATGATCATTAAGCCTTGAATTTGGGCCTTGGCCTTGATGGAATTGGGTTGAAGATAGCTCCGGTTGATTGCTCTTGGTCTTGAGAAGAAATCCATTTGCACTATGGACTTTGGGATCATTCACGTTTGAGTCAACGTTTGAGGCAAACGTTGACTCAAACGTCTTGTATTAGCATTATGCAGAATGGAGTTTTGCTGTCACTCACGTTTGAGGTCAAACGTGAGCTCAAACGTGCTCCCTCCAAGGCAATTTTTTTGCAGCCAACGTTTGATCTCACGTTTGAGGCAAACGTTGGCGCAAACGTTAAGTCCTCCTGGGTGTGTTATTGAGCCAATGTTTGACCTCACATTTGAGGCAAACGTTGGCGCAAACGTTAGCTCCTCCTGGGTGTGTTATTGAGCCAACGTTTGACCTCACGTTTGAGGCAAATGTTGGCGCAAACGTTAGCTACTCCTGGGTGTGTTATTGAGCCAACGTTTGACCTCACGTTTGAGGCAAACTTTGGCGCAAACGTTAGCTCCTCCTGGGTGTATTATTGAGCCAACGTTTGACCTCACGTTTGAGGCAAATGTTGGTGCAAATGTTGAGAACATTGCCTAATTCGGAAGCTCAAACGTGCTGTCCACCCCATACTATTATATATTGTTGGAAAGCCCTGAATGTCTACTTTCCAATGCCATTAGATGCGCATCATTTGGAGCTCTACAGCTCGAGTTATACTCCGTCGACGCTGCAGAGGTCAGCTGGCCTTACTACAGGTTGGTGCCATATTTGTTTATGCACTTTTCGGGGCAGTTTTCTCCCTCAATTTTTGTGTCCATCATATAGTGCCATATATTCTTGGAAAGCTCTCGATTCCTACTTTCCAATGCTTTTGGAATCACCTCATTTGGAGCCTTGTAGCTCAAGTTATGCTTGTTGGAAGTATACCCCTCAGGCTATGGGAGCAACGTTTCCAGCAACGTTAGAGCACCAACTTTGGCTCCAATGTTGCTTCCCTTTGCTTCCTTTCATGGCCTTCTTGTTGCCTCTTTGCCTTTCCTTTCCTTAGCTTCCTTTCCACCTATCATCAACCAAACAAAATGTATGAAAGCTTTGCTAATCTCACAAGAAATTGCATCATTCATAACCAACAAGTAAACAATGCAAAATTCTTATGAAAATGCATCAGGATAACAATGTTTGATTAAATAAAGGTATGCATGAATTTCTCATCCAAATACTTACTTATTGCCTGAGAATGCATGAAAATCAAGTAAAAACTAATGAAAAAGGCTTGTGAAACTAGCCTAAGATTACTTGTCATCACAACACCAAACTTAAATCTTGCTTGTCCCCAAGCAAGCAGTAAAACATAAGGAAAATTACTAGAAACAAAGAAGTGTATAAGCCTTTTATTGGAAGACATTGAATACTGGTAAATGGGGTTTTTATGCATAGTATCTTAGGGATTTTTATTCTGTGGCTGAGACATCAACATTCCCTTGGATCCTTACTTAAATTACACAAAAAAAATGAGACTTGTTATTGCTTGGTCCTTGGTTTTTTTTTTTTTTTGCTCTCTTTCTTGGCTAAGGCTTAATGCTATGTGGTAAGGTAGCTTTTTAGAGTAAGCTTTCAGCCAGCATTCCTGTCCCAGTTGGTTCAAGATGCTAGGTGTTGAAACACCCCTATGGGCTTACTTGCTCAAGCCTCTCCTTAGCACACACATATCACAGGCATTTAGCTTGATTTGTTCATCTCTGTTTGTTCTTTGGAAATTGATGCCCAGCACCTCTTTGGGTTACTAAATGCTTTGTCTCAAAGTAGCTCTTGATGGTGGACTTTTGGTTGGCAATCCCGAGTTAGTTAACCCAAGTTGCCGGGTGATGAAACACCCTTTAGAACCTAGTTATCCAAGCTTATCTTTGTACAAGAACATCACAGGCATTTATCCAAATTTGCAGCCATTGGTGCCCAGCCTTATGTATTTCTTTTTGCTTCTTTCTCTTGCATTTTCTTTCTTTTATTTTGGACATTTTTCATTTGTCAAGTCTCATGAAATGTAACTCAAGTTCATATCACAAAGTCATGCCAGCATTCAGCCTTATTTATAAATCAGCTAATGAACCAGCACATACCACCACATAATCTTATTTTGTCTCATATCATACCAGACTTTTACTCTTTCTCTATTTCACAATTATTTTTCTTTTATTCAAACATGAGGAACAAAGCATATAATTCAAGTAAGATGAAAGTGAAACAAGCACTTAGACTAGCAAGCCATAACAGCATGAAAACAAACAAACTCGCATACAGTAAATGAATCTAAGAAGACACTAATCAACATGGGACATTTGCACTTTCAATTATCATATTTGAACTAGAATCTGTCAGAGAACAATACAACCTCTTGGAGTCGATTTGTTTCCTCTGTGTCATCATCATTGTTGGGTTCCATGTCCTTCCTCTGTCCATGATGATGTACCTTTTCCTCCAAGAGATTGAATGACTTCCTACAAAAGATATTGACAGTTGCTTGTTCCCTAAGTACTTGAGAGGCAGTTAGCATGCATGTATGCTTTTGATTCTCTGAACCTAAGTTGGTGTGGGAACACCAAACTTAGTTTCTTGCCTACTTCTATATGTAGCAGAATAAATACATGCATGAAACATCAAGTACTATTATTAAGGAAATAAACTATGAACTAGAAAACAACTAAAAACTAGAAACATGACAATTGTTAAGCAGTTTCTCTGATGGTTTGGAGCCGATACTAATCATGCTGAGGGTGCAATGTGTTCTTAATGAAATTTTTGGTGGAACACCAAACTTAGCATCCAACATTTACCCCTTAATTATTTTGGTGTGCAACACCAAACTTAGCTTCTTGCACTATAGATAAAACTAATTAACCTTTTTATTAAAATAGCTATGAAGAGATAACTACCTCAGGTTGGGTTGCCTCCCAACAAGCGCTTCTTTATTGTCACTAGCTTGACATCTTGTTCTTTGATCATGGAGGCTGAAAATCATAGTGCCTTAGCTTTTCTCCTCATACTGTGAACTTCCTTCCGGTCTCCTCTTTGATGATCTCTAGGTGTTCAAGTGAAAGGATCCAGTTCACAGTTTAGTACTCAGATAATTGTGGACACACCTTCATTGGTTGGGTGTTTAACATCACTTTATCCCCTGGTGAGAAGCCTTCAATGGGGATTTTCTTGTTTCTCCACCCTTTTGGTCTCTTCTTCTTTTCTTTCTCAGAAGATAATTCATGCTTTTGTGGTTCTTTATCTGGAGTGTCGAGGTTCTCATCTGGGGGTTTTGGATCTAGTTCCTCCTTAATTTCTTTGGTCTGTTGCACCATCTCTACCTCTTTTAAGCATGGATTTAGAAGTCTTGGAGTTAACTCATTGAATGCCTCTTTCAAGCTTTGGTCCCTGGCTTTATCCTTCATACAGTCTTCTTCTTGAGTGGGCTCATGCAGGGTTTTAAAAACATGGAATGCTAGGTGCTCATCATGCACTCTCAACAACAATTTCCCTTTTTCAACATCTATCAATACTTTGCCCGTAGCCAGGAAGGGCCTCCCCAGGATGATGAGAGTGTTAGGGTCTTCCTCCATATCCAGGATGACAAAATTAGCTGGGAGAAGGAATTTTTCCACTTTTACTAGAACATTCTCTACAACTCCAAGTGCTTGATAAATGGACTTGTCAGCCATTTGAAGAGCAATTCGAGTAGGTTTCAGTTCAAAAATTTGAAGCTTCTTCATAAGAGATAGAGGCATCAAGTTTTTGCTTGCACCAAGGTCACAGAATGATTTCTCAATAGTTATGTCTCCTATGGTACAAGGTATATAACAACTTCCAAGATCATTCTTCTTCTCTAGTAGATCTCTTTAGAGAATAGCACTACACTCCATTGTCATTTCGACAATCCGTCCTTCTTTCAAGGGTCTTTTCTTTGTTAGCACTTCTTTCATAAATATGGCATATAATGGCATCTGTTCAAGTGCTTCTAAGAAAGGAATATTGATGCTGAGTGTCTTGAATATGTCCAGCAACTTTGGGTATTGCTTATCCTCGTTTTCTTTTTTGAACTTCTGAGGGTACGGAAGTTTGGGGACATTTGGCTTCACCCCTTCCTTCTTCTCTTGTTGCTGTGTTTCAAGGATGTTCTTATCTCTCTTTGAGCTTTTTGCATTCTTGGTCTTTCTCTCCTCTTCACTTCTCTCTTCTGTCTCTTCTTGTGGAACTTCTCTGTTGTGTTCTTCTTGATTGATGGCTTCCTTCTCCCTAGTCTTCTCACTTCCCACTATGATTGCTTTGCACTCCTCCCATTTTGTAGCTTTTCCTTTGTCCCTTGGGTGGTGTTGAGTGGTAATAGGGGATGCATTTGATTGCTTCTCACCCATCTCTACGATTCGTTTAGCCATTTGTTCTATATGCCTATCAAGATTTCTGACTGAAGCTTCTTGAATTTTACTTGTTATGGCTTGATCTTTCATGAGTTTCTCCATCATCATGTCCAAACTAGAGATTCTTTGAGAGTCTGAATTTGGTTGTGGTTGTGTAAAGTGAGATGGTTATTGCTGGAAATTGTTTGAACCATTTGCGAGGGTATTTTGTGGTTGGAATGTGGATGTGGACAAGTTATTCTGGTGGTTTTGTGAGTTGTTACGGGGTTGGTGATATGTGTTTTGTGAGTTTTTGAATTGGTTAGTATTATTGGATGAATGGTTATGGTTGTTTGTGTTGCTGAGGCTGCCAGAGTTGAAGTCCCTTTGTCCTTGATTCTGATGCTCACCCCACCTTAAATTAGAATTAGTTCTCTAGGGTGTCTTGTGTGCATCACCATGGAAGTTGTGTTGGAATGAACTTGAGGTGTTGTTCATGTATTGCACCTGCTCAGGGCTTTGTTGCTCATAATTGAATGTGCCAAAACTTTCTTCAGATTGATTCCACCTATGTGTGGTTTGAGATTGGCTTTGTGTGTTTACTGCAGTACTTTGCAGTCCATCAATTTTCTTGGCCATAATCTCTATTTGTTGCTGAAGTTGTTGGTGCATCTGTTTGTTTTGTGCCAAGATAGTGTCAACACCTTCAAGCTCCAAGACACCTCTCTTGAGAGCTGGTGAGCATTGCCTTTGATGAGCAAAAAAATATTGATTATTTGCCACCATGTCTATGAGGTTCTGAGCCTCTTCAGCTGTCTTCATGAGTTGGATTGAGCCTCCTGCTGAATAGTGAAGTGCCTCTTAAGCTTTCATTGTCAGTCCTTCATAGAAATTTTGGAGTTTATCCCATTCATTAAACATCTCTGCTGGACACTTCCTGAGTAAAGCTTTGTATCTCTCCCATGCTTCATACAATGACTCTCCATCCATCTGAGTAAATGTTTGAACCTTTGTTTTGAGCCTGATGATCCTTGGAGGAGGATAAAACTTGGCTAAGAACTTGCTCACTAGATCCTCCCAATTGTCGATGCTTTCTCTTAGAAATGACTCCAACCATTGAGTAGCTTTGTCCCTCAGGAAAAATGGAAACAGCAACAATTTGTAACTGTCAGGATGCACACCATTGGTCTTCACTGTGTCACATATCCTCAGGAAGGTGGCTAGGTGGTGGTTTGGATCTTCCAAGGGGCCTCCTCCATAAGAACAGTTGTTCTGCACCAAGGTGATGAGTTGGGGCTTCAATTCAAAGTTATTTGCATCGACATTTGGGGTAAGGATGCTACTCCCACAATTCCTTGAATTAGCAAATGTATATGAAGCCAATACTCTACTTTGGGACTGACCATTGTTGTTGGCCACTCCCACTTGTGGATTTGTTGGATTTTCCTCCATTTCTTGGTTCTCTTCTCAACCTCCAAAGTGTTTCAGGATCAAAAGGTGTGGATTCATTGCTTCTTCCTCCTAACATAAATACAGAACCAGGAACCAGAATTAAACACTCTATTGCTAGAGTGAAGTTAGTGTTAGCTTAAGCAAAAATTCAAACAGTTAGTATGCTTAGTAAAAAGAAAAAGAATAAGTGCTTAATCTAGACCACCACCTTACTTAATCATTGTCAATCTAATCAATCCCCGGCAACAGCGCCAAAAACTTGATGTGTGGAAAACGATCCAACACAAAACTCACCGGCAAGTGTACCGGGTCGCATCAAGTAATAATAACTCACGTGAGTGAGGTCGATCCCACAGGAATTGAAGGATTGAGCAATTTTAGTTTAGTGGTTGATTTAGTCAAGAGAACAAGAGTTTATTTGAGTGATTTGTATCCAACAGAAGCTAAATTGCTTGAAATTTAGAGGGAGGGGGATAATTGACAAGAATTTAAAGTGCAGAAGAATTAAAAAAGTTGAATCTTAAAGTGTAAGTAATGTAAATTGCAGAAACTTAGATTGCAAGAAATGTAAATGACTGAAGCTTAAAGTGCAAGAAATGTAAATTGCTTGAATTATAAAAGGAATTGAGAATTGGGAATGCAGAAATTAAACACGAGAAAGTAAAATTGCAATGGTCAAAAGAGTAAAGGATGAATTAAACTAAAGTAAATCTCAAATAGAAAAGTAATTTGGCTTGAAGAAGCCTGAGCAGATGAACAGAAAGGAAAATGCAAGATCTTAGGGGTCAAGAGACTAGAAAACTAAGTCTAGATCTCACTACCTTCCTTGATCCAATTCAGAAAACAATTGTAGACAAAATGAAAGTTGAAAATCAATAAAGAAACTTGAATTATGCAAGAAGGAACAAAGAGATCTCAAGGTGAGGTTGAGACAGAATTTCCTCAACTTTTCACTTTCAAGACTCAAGCAAGCTTTTCAGAAAAGAAAACAAGAAAACCCAGAGAGGAAGAGAACTCAATTCTCCTCCCAATTCTCCAAGATCCAAAATCAAAGTTACAGAATGAAAATTCTCAAAAGAAGAAAAGGTGAAAGTAAAAGTTTCCAAAGTTACTCTCTAAATCAAACTAGCTCCTATTTATACACTTTCTTCTAATGATCATTAAGCCTTGAATTTGGGCCTTGGCCTTAATGGAATTGGGTTGAAGATAGCCCCGGTTGATTGCTCTTTGTCTTGAGAAGAAATCTATTTGCACTATGGACTTTGGGATCATTCACGTTTGAGTCAATGTTTGAGGCAAACGTTGACTCAAACGTCTTGTATTAGCATTATGCAGAATGGATTTTTGCTGTCACTCACGTTTGAGTTCACGTTTAAGGTCAAACGTGAGCTCAAACGTGCTCCCTCTAAGGCAACTTTTTTGCAGCCAACGTTTGACCTCACGTTTGAGGCAAACGTTGGCGCAAATGTTAAGTCCTCCTGGGTGTGTTATTGAGCCAACGTTTGACCTCATGTTTGAGACAAACATTGGCACAAACGTTAGCCCCTCCTGGGTGTGTTATTGAGCCAACGTTTGACCTCACGTTTGAGGCAAACGTTGGCGCAAACATTAGCTCCTCCTGGGTGTATTATTGAGCCAATGTTTGACCTCACGTTTGAGGCAAACGTTGGCACAAACGTTGAGAACATTGCCAGATTTGGAATCCCAAACGTGCTGTCCACTGATGGTATTTTTGTGGAAAAATGAATTTTCCAAAACACCTAAAACTAACCGGCAAGTGTACCGGGTCGTATCAAGTAGTAAAATTCACTTAGAGTGAGGTCGATCCCACAGGGATTGATGGATCAAGCAACTTTAGTGGGTGATTAGTTTAGTCAAGCTAACATTGAGTGATTCGAGTGACAATTGAAGCAACAGAAAGTAAATGACAAGAGAAATTGAAGTTGCAGAAAATAAATTGCATTGAAATTTAAAGAGCAAGAAATGTAAATTGCAAGAATCTTAAATGACAAGAAATGTAAATTGCATAAAATGTAAAGGGCTGGGTGCTGGAAGCAATGGAAACAGAGAAGCAAAATTTCAGTGAATAAGAACTTAGAGCAATTGCAAGAGTTGTAAATTGCAG
Organism: Arachis hypogaea; assembly: GCF_003086295.3. Taxonomy (NCBI): domain Eukaryota; kingdom Viridiplantae; phylum Streptophyta; class Magnoliopsida; order Fabales; family Fabaceae; genus Arachis; species Arachis hypogaea. The sequence goes on along the minus strand of NC_092051.1, from coordinate 71,105,489 downwards.
GAAATGTAAATTGGAAGCAATGCAACAGAAAGTGAAACTGCTTGAAGAATGAAAATAGAAAGACTATGCTTAATTTACAGCAATTTAAAAGAAGGTTGAAGATCTCAGGAGTGGAAGAGACTAGAAAACAAGTCTAGATCTCAAATCCTTCCTTGATCCAACAAGAAAACAATATTGCAGAAGAAAAAGAAGATGAAAGCAATAAAGGAAACTCAGATTTTATGCAGAAGAGGAACAAAGAGATTTCAGATCAAGTGAAACAAAATTCCTTCAATTCTTGATCCAAAATTTAAAACAGAAATGAAAACTAAGAGAGAGCTCTCAAATTCTAATGCTCCTCAGTGGAGCCAGCCTCCTCCTCTCTCTAATGGAGCTCCCCTTTTGAAAATGAGAGTGATGCCTTTATATAGGCTTTTTACAAAATAAAATGAAATTGAAATGAAAAACAAATTAAATGAAAATCCTAATTCTAGCTTGTTCTTGTGCCTTTGAGTGATGATGTGGGCTTTGCTTGCTTTGGATTTGAAGAGAGATGGGTTTGGTTGGCCTCAATTCAATTTGGTGAAGAATTGAATTTAATTGGAATTTTGGTTGAATTTTGGCCCATGGTCCACCTCCCAGGGGAAAGCTCGGCTCTTGGCAAGAGCTTTGGCCAAGAGCTTTGGTTCCCTTCCTTGCCAAAGTGTGCACACGTTCCTTCTATGTGACAAGAGAACAAAGCTCTTTGCAAGAGCTTAAAAGCTCTTGCCCAAGAGCTTTACTTGTCCTTGAGGTCCATGGTTCAAGTCTTGGGTGAAGCATTTGCTGGCCATTTTCCTTGGCACAAGAGTAGCGCCTAGTGTCTTCCCTTGGTATCCCTCTTCGAATCCTGGTGGAAGCACTTTGATTCATTTTTGCTTGTTTTTAGCCCTTAAAGATGCCTTTCACCCGTGCCTTAATTTCATGCCAAATATGGATTGCCATACATCGTTGGAAAGCTCTGAATGTCAGCTTTCCAACACAACTAGAAGCACATCAATCGGACTTCTGTATCTCAAGTTATGGCCCTTTGAAGGAGGCATGGTCATGCTGTAAGTGCCCAAGTTTAACTTAGCGAAAATTTTTGCCTCCAAGCTCATTTTCCTTGAGGCAAGCCCGAAAAAGCTCTTTGGCAAGAGCTTCAAAGCTCTTTGCCAAGAGCTTGGCTCTTGGTTCCTTCTTCATGTGTTCTTGATAAAGCTCTTGGCAAGAGCTTTTAAGCTCTTGGCAAGAGCTTTGTGTTCTTGCTCCTTGTTTTGAGCCACGCTTTTCTTCCTTTGGGCCACACTTCTCTTCCTTGATTTGGTCATGGGCCATGCTTTTAAAAGCGTGGCCTAAGCCTCCAAAGTGTGCTCCAACTTCAAAGTGTGCCCAAAATTCCTCTTTTCTTCTTTTTAGCTTATTTTGTGCTCTTTTTGCTTCTTTTTCTTCTTATTTCCTACAAAGTTTATCAAATCAAAAGATTAAAGAAATATACCATTTAAGCACCAAAGAATGCAATATTTAAGCACTAATTATAAATTTCTTGTATGAAAAAGCATAGAAAAACATGACATGGTGACATGTCATCATCCACCCCATACTATTATATATTGTTGGAAAGCCCTGAATGTCTACTTTCCAATGCCGTTAGAAGCGCATCATTTGGAGCTCCACAGCTCGGGTTATACTCCGTCGAAGGTGCAGAGGTTAGCTGGCCTTACTACAGGTTGGTGCCATGTTTGTTTATACACTTTTCGGGGCAGTTTTCTCCCTCAATTTTTGTGTCCACCATATAGTGCCATATATGCTTGGAAAGCTCTCGATTCCTACTTTCCAATGCTTTTGGAATCACCTCATTTGGAGCTCTGTAGCTCAGGTTATTCTTGTTGGAAGTATACCCCTTCAGGCTATGGGGAGCAACGTTTCCAGCAACGTTGGAGCACCAACTTTGGCTCCAATGTTGCTTCCCTTTGCTTCCTTTCATGGCCTTCTTGTTGCCTCTTTGCCTTTCCTTTCCTTAGCTTCCTTTCCACCTATCATCGACCAAACAAAATGCATGAAAGCTTCGCTAATCTCACAAGAAATTGCATCATTCATAATCAACAAGTAAACATAGCAAAATTCTTATGAAAATGCATCAGGATAACAATGTTTGATTAAATAAAGGTATGCATGAATTTCTCATCCAAATACTTACTTATTGCCTGAGAATGCATGAAAATCAAGTAAAAACTAATGAAAAAGGCTTGTGAAACTAGCCTAAGATGACTTGTCATCACAACACCAAACTTAAATCTTGCTTGTCCCCAAGCAAGCAGTAAAACATAAGGAAAATCACTAGAAACAGAGAAATGTATAAGCCTTTTATTGGAAGACATTGAATACTGGTAAATGGGATTTTTATGCATGGTATCTTAGGAATTTTTATTCTGTGGCTGAGACATCAACATTCCCTTAGATCCTTACTTGAATTACACACAAAAAAATGAGACTTGTTATTGCTTGGTCCTTGGTTTTTTTTTTTTTTTTTTGCTCTCTTTCTTGGCTGAGGCTTAATGCTATGTGGTAAGGCAGCTTTTTAGAGTAATCTTTCATCCAGCATTCCCGCCCCAGTTGGTTCAAGATGCTAGGTGTTGAAACACCCCTATGGGCTTACTTGCTCAAGCCTCTCCTTAGCACACACACATCACATGCATTTAGCTTGTTTTGTTCATCTTTGTTTGTTCTTTGGAAATTGATGCCCAGCACCTCTTTGAGTTACTAAATGCTTTGTCTCAAAGTAGCTCTTGATGGTGGACTCTCGGTTGGCAATCCCGGGTTAGTTAACCCAAGTTGCTGGGTGATGAAGCACCCCTTAGAACCTAGTTATTCAAGCTTATCTTTGTACAAGAACATCACAGGCATTTATCCAAATTTTCAGCCATTGGTGCCCAGCCTTGTGTATTTCTTTTTGCTTCTTTCTCTTGCATTTTCTTTCTTTTATTTTGGACCTTTTTCATTTGTCAAGTCTCATGAAATGTAACTCAGGTTCATATCACAAAGTCATGCCAGCATTCAGCCTTATTTATAAATCAGCTAATGAACCAGCACATACCACCACATAATCTTATTTTGTCTCATATTATACCAGACTTTTACTCTTTCTCTATTTCACAATTATTTTTCTTTTATTCAAACATGAGGAACAAAGCATATAATTCAAGTAAGATGAAAGTGAATCAAGCACTTAGACTAGCAAGCCATAACAGCATGAAAACAAACAAACTCGCATACAGTAAATGAATCTAAGAAGACACTAATCAACAGGGGACATTTGCACTTTCAATTATCATATTTGAACTAGAATCTGTCAGAGAACAATACAACCTCTTGGAGTCGATTTGTTTCCTCTGTGTCATCATCATTGTTGGGTTCCATGTCCTTCCTCTGTCCATGATGATGTACCTTTTCCTCCAAGAGATTGAATGACTTCCTACAAAAGATATTGAAAGTTGCTTGTTCCACAAGTACTTGAGAGGCAGTTAGCATGCATGTATGCTTGTGATTCTCTGAACCTAAGTTGGTGTGGGAACACCAAACTTAGTTCCTTGCCTACTATATGTAGTAGAATAAATACATGCATGAAACATCAAGTACTTTATTAAGGAAATAAACTATGAACTAGAAAACAAACTATGAAGTAGAAAACAATTAAAAACTAGAAACATGACAATTGTTAAGCAGTTTCTCTGATGGTTTGGAGCCGATACTAATCATGCTGAGGGTGCAATGTGTTCTTAATGAAATTTTTGATGGAACACTAAACTTAGCATCCAACATTCACCCCTTAATTATTTTGGTGTGCAACACCAAACTTAGCTTCTTGCACTATAGATAAAACTAATTAACCTTTTTATTAAAATAGCTATGAAGAGATAACTACCTCAGGTTGGGTTGCCTCCCAACAAGCGTTTCTTTATTGTCACTAGCTTGACATCTTGTTCTTTGATCATGGAGGCTGAAAATCATAGTGCCTTAGCTTTTCTCCTCTTACTGTGAATTTTCTTCTGGTCTCCTCTTTGATGATCTCTAGGTGTTCAAGTGAAAGGATCCGGTTCACAGTGTAGTACTCAGATAATTGTGGACACACCTTCATTGGTTGGGTGTTTAACATCACTTTATCCCCTGGTGAGAAGCCTTCAGTGGGGATTTTCTTGTTTCTCCACCCTTTTGGTCTCTTCTTCTTTTCTTTCTCAGAAGATAATTCATGCTTTGGTGGTTCTTTATCTGGAGTGTCGAGGTTCTCATATGGGGGTTTTGGATCTAGTTCCTTCTTGATTTCTTTGGTCTGTTACACCATCTCTACCTCTTTCAAGCATGGATTTAGAAGTCTTGGAGTTAACTCATTGAATGCCTCTTTCAAGCTTTGGTCCCTAGCTTTATCCTTCATACAGTCTTCTTCTTGAGTGGGCTCATGCAGGGTTTTAAAAACATGGAATGCTAGGTGCTCATCATGCACTCTCAACAACAATTCCCCTTTTTCAACATCTATCAATGCTCTGTCCGTAGCCAGGAAGGGCCTCCCTAGGATGATGGGAGTGTTAGGGTCTTCCTCCATATCCAAGATGACAAAATCAGCTGGGAGAAGGAATTTCTCCACTTTTACCAGAAGATTCTCTACAACTCCAAGTGCTTGCTGAATGGACTTGTCAGCCATTTGAAGAGCTATTCGAGTGGGTTTCAGTTCAAAAATTTGAAGCTTCCTCATAAGAGATAGAGGCATCAAGTTTATGCTTGCACCAAGGTCACAGAATGATTTCTCAATAGTTATGTCTCCTATGGTACAAGGTATATAAAACCTTCCAGGATCATCCTTCTTCTCTAGTAGACCTCTTTGGAGAATAGCACTACACTCCATTGTCATTTTGACAATCTGTCCTTCCTTCAAGGGTCTTTTCTTTGTTAGCACTTCTTTCATAAATTTGGCATATAATGGCATCTGTTCAAGTGCTTCTAAGAAAGGAATATTGATGCTGAGTGTCTTGAATATGTCCAGCAACTTTGAGTATTGCTTATCCTCGTTTTCTTTTTTGAACTTCTGAGGGTACGGAAGTTTGGGGACATCTGGCTTCACCCATTCCTTCTTCTCTTGTAGCTGTGTTTTAAGGATGTTCTTATCTCTCTTTGAGCTTTTTGCATTCTTAGTCTTTCTCTTCTCTTCATTTCTCTCTTCTGTCTCTTCTTGTGGAACTTCTCTGTTGTGTTCTTCTTGATTGATGGCTTCCTTCTCCCTAGTCTTCTCACTTCCCACTATGATTGGTTTGTACTCCTCCCACTTTGTAGCTTTTCCTTTGTCCCTTGGGTGGTCTTGAGTGGCAATAGGGGATGCATTTGATTGCTTTTCACCCATCTCTACGATTCGTTTAGCCATTTGTTTCATATGCCTCTCAAGATTTCTGATTGAAGCTTCTTGGTTTTTACTTGTTATGGCTTGATCTTTCATGAGTTTCTCCATCATCATGTCCAAACTAGAGATTCTTTGAGAGTCTGAATTTGGTTATGGTTGTGTAAAGTGAGATGGTTATTGCTGGAAATTGTTTGAACCATTTGCGAGGGTATTTTGTGGGTGGAATGTGGATGTGGACAAGTTATTCTGGTGGTTTTGTGAGTTGTTATAGGGTTGGTGATATGTGTTTTGTGAGTTTTTGAATTGGTTAGTATTATTGGATGAATGGTTATGGTTGTTTGTGTTGCTGAGGCTGCCAGAGTTGAAGTCCCTTTTGTCCTTGATTCTGATGCTCACCCCACCTTAAATTAGAATTAGTTCTCCAAGGTGTCTTGTGTGCATCACCATGGAAGTTTTGTTGGAATGAACTTGAGGTGTTGTTCATGTATTGCACCTGCTTAGGGCTTTGTTGCTCATAATTGAATGTCCCAAAACTTTCTTCAGATTGATTCCACCTATGTGTGGTTTGAGATTGGCTTTGTGTGTTTACTGCAGCACTTTGCAGTCCATCAATTTTCTTGGCCATAATCTCTATTTGTTGCTAAAGTTGTTGGTGCATGTGTTTGTTTTGTGCTAAGATAGTGTCAACACCTTCAAGCTCCAAGACACCTCTCTTGAGAGCTGGTGAGTGTTGCCTTTGATGAGCAAAAAAATATTGATTATTTGCCACCATGTCTATGAGGTTCTGAGCTTCTTCAGCTGTCTTCATGAGTTGCATTGAGTCTCCTGCTGAATAGTCAAGTGCCTCTTGAGCTTTCATTGTCAGTCCTTCATAGAAATTTTGGAGTTTATCCTATTCATTAAACATCTCTGGTGGACACTTCCTGAGTAAAGCTTTGTATCTCTCCCATGCTTCATACAATGACTCTCCATCCATCTGAGTAAATGTTTGGACCTCTGTTTTGAGCCTGATGATTCTTTGAGGAGGATAACACTTGGCTAAGAACTTGCTCACTAGATCCTCCCAATTGTTGATGCTTTCTCTTGGAAATGACTCCAACCATTGAGTAGCTTTGTCCCTCAGGGAAAATGGAAACAACAACAATTCGTAACTGTCTGGATGCACACCATTGGTCTTCACTGTGTCACATATCCTCAGGAAGGTGGATAGGTGCTGGTTTATATCTTTCAAGGGGCCTCCTTCATAAGAACAGTTGTTCTGCACTAAGGTGATGAGTTGGGGCTTCAATTCAAAGTTATTTGCATCGACATTTGGGATAAGGATGCTACTCCCACAATGCCTTGGATTAGCAAATGTATATGAAGCCAATACTCTCCTTTAGGGCTAACCATTGTTGTTGGCCACTCCCACTTGTGGATTTGTTGGATTTTCCTCCATTTCTTGGTTCTCTTCTCAACCTCCAAAGTGTTTCAGGATCAAAAGGTGTGGATTCATCGCTTCTTCCTCCTGACATAAACACAGAACCAGGAACTAGAATTAAACACTCTATTGCTAGAGTGAAGTTAGTGTTAGCTTAAACAAAAATTCAAACAATTAGTATGCTTAGTAAAAAAAAAAAGAAAAAATGCTTAATCTAGACCACCACCTTACTTAATCATTGTCAATCTAATCAATCCCCGGCAACGGCGCCAAAAACTTGATGTGTGGAAAATGATCCAACACAAAACTCACCAGCAAGTGTACCGGGTCGCATCAAGTAATAATAACTCACGTGAGTAAGGTCGATCCCACAGGGATTGAAGGATTGAGCAATTTTAGTTTAGTGGTTGATTTAGTCAAGCGAACAAGAGTTGATTTGAGTGATTTGTATCCAACAGAAGCTAAATTGCTTGAAATTTAAAGGGAGAGGGATAATTGACAAGAATTTAAAGTGCAGAAGAATTAAAAAAGCTTAATCTTAAAGTGCAAGTAATGTAAATTGCAGAAACTTAGATTGAAAGAAATGTAAATGACTGAAGCTTAAAGTGCAAGAAATATAAATTGCTTGAATTATAAAAGGAATTGGGAATTGGGATTGCAGAAATTAAACACGAGAAAGTAAAATTGCAATGGACAGAAGAGTAAAGGATGAATTAAACTGAAGTAAATCTCAAATAGAAAAATAATTTGGCTTGAAGAAGCCTCAGCAGATGATCAGAAAGGAAAATGCAAGATCTCAGGGGTCTAGATCTCACTACCTTCCTTGATCCAATTCAGAAAACTATTGCAGACAAAATGAAAGTTGAAAATCAGTAAAGAAACTTGAATTATGCAAGAAGGAACAAAGAGATCTCAAGGTGAGGTTGAGACAGAATTTTCTCAACTCTTCACTTTCAAGACTCAAGCAAGCTTTTCAGAAAAGAAAACAAGAAAACCCAGAGAGCAAGAGAACTCAATTCTCCTCCCAATTCTCCAAGATCCAAAATCAAAGTTACAGAATGAAAATTCTCAAAAGAAGAAAAGGTGAAAGTAAAAGTTTCCAAAGTTACTCTCTAAATCAAACTAGCTCCTATTTATACACTTTCTTCTAATGATCATTAAGCCTTGAACTTGGGCCTTTGCCTTGATGAAATTGGGTTGAAGATAGCCCCGGTTGATTGTTCTTGGTCTTTTGAGAAGAAATCCATTTGCACTATGGACTTTGGGATCATTCACGTTTGAGTCAACGTTTGAGGTAAACGTTGACTCAAACGTCTTGTATTAGCATTATGCAGAATGAAGTTTTGCTGTCACTCACGTTCGAGGCTAAACGTGAGCTCAAATGTTCTCCCTCCAAGGCAATTTTTTTGCAGCCAACGTTTGACCTCACGTTTCAGGCAAACGTTGGCGCAAACGTTAAGTCCTCTTGGGTGTGTTATTGAGCCAACGTTTGACCTCACGTTTGAGGCAAACGTTGGCACAAACGTTAGCTCCTCCTGGGTGTGTTATTGAGCCAAAGTTTGACCTCACGTTTGAGGAAAATGTTGGCACAAACGTTAGCTCCTCTTGGGTGTATTATTGAGCCAATGTTTGACCTCACGTTTGAGACAAACGTTGGCACAAATGTTGAGAACATTGCCAGATTCGGAAGCTCAAACGTGATGTCCACCCAATACTATTATATATTGTTGGAAAGCCCTAAATGTCTACTTTTCAATGCCATTGAAAGCGTATCATTTGGAGCTCCATAGCTCGAGTTATACTCCGTTGAAGGTGCAGAGGTCAGCTGGCCTTACTACAGGTTGGTGCCATGTTTGTTTATACACTTTTCGGGGCAGTTTTCTCCCTCAATTTTTATGTCCACCATGTAGTGCCATATATGCTTGGAAAGCTCTCGATTCCTACTTTCCAATGCTTTTGGAATTACTTCATTTGGAGCTCTGTAGCTCAAGTTATTTTTGTTGGAAGTATACCCCCTTCAGGCTGTGGGGAGCAACGTTTCCAGCAACGTTGGAGCACCAACTTTGGCTCCAACGTTGCTTCCCTTTGCTTCCTTTCATGGCTTTCTTGTTGCTTCTTTGCCTTTCCTTTCCTTAGCTTCCTTTCCACCTATCATCAACCAAACAAAATGCATGAAAGCTTTGTTAATCTCACAAGAAATTGCATCATTCATAATCATCAAGTAAACATAGCAAAATTCTTATGAAAATACATCAGGATAACAATGTTTGATTAAATAAAGGTATGCATGAATTTCTCATCCAAATACTTACTTATTGCCTGAGAATGCATGAAAATCAAGTAAAAGCTAATGAAAAAGGCTTGTGAAACTAGCCTAAGATGACTTATCATCACCTTTCCCAGTCTCTATCTTCAAAGCAAAACCCATGTAATATCTCGTCAGGGTCATTCTCACCCTACAATCTTTCCTCAAATCTAAGCTCTCCATAGGTTATTACTCTCAACTGTAGGGCCCTCATAACTGATGGTGGACTAAAATCTACCTCAACACCCCTGACATAGCTCTTATAAGGAGGGCTGTCCTGGCTTGTCTTCACAGCATTTGCGTAGAATTCTCTTATCATGACTGCACTGATATATGTGAAAGGTTCACACAAAAGTTCTCACCTCCTTTCTCGGGTAATTCTTCTCATGATAGGATAATCTCCATCCCTCAGTCTAAAGCCCATCTCTGGAATGACGTGCTTTGATTCCATGAGCCTATGATACTTTAATTCATGAAATTGAGACTTAAATCTCTTTGTATCATAAGTTGATGGTTCGGCTACCACTAGTTCTTTTCCCTTGTGATGACAAGTCATCTTAGCCTAGTTTCACTAGTCTTTTTCTTTTGTTTTCAATAGATTTTATGCACTTTCTTGAGCCATAAGTAAGCCAATTGGGTATAATTTCATGTTTCCTTTGATTCAATCAACCATGGATAAATTAATGCATTTTCATGAGATTTTGTGCTATAATTGTCATATATTATGAAAGAGAAACAATCTCATGATTTTGAGCATAGCTTTGATGTTTTTGATTGATTGATGATAGGTGAAAAGAGCTTTGAAGAGGGTTGAAGAAAGAAGGAATGGCAAAGAGCAAGAGAGGACAAAAAGCTTGAGCCAAAGTTTGCCTCAAACTTTAGCTCAAATGTGAGGAAGAGCTTGACTTCACCCTGGAGGCATCAAAAGTTTGCGCCAACGTTTGCCTCAAACTTTGAGTCAAACGTTGGCGCCACAAAAAGAACACCCAGGGAGCAAAAAGCTTGCGCCAACGTTTGCCTCAAACTTTGAGTCAAACATTGGCGCCACAAAAAGAACACCCAGGGAGCGAAAAGCTTGTGCCAACGTTTGCCTCAAACTTGAGGTCAAACGTTGGCGCCATTTGAGTATGAAGAAGAGTCCCTGATTGAAGGCTTGATTGAGCCACGTTTGCGCCAACGTTTACCTCAAACGTTGGGCCAAACGTTGGCCAAAGGACATGCAAGGGAGGATCCACGTTTGAGCTCAAGTTTGACCTCAAACTTTGAGCCAAACGTGGATGAAAGCACGGGAGGCAATCTGCTACAAAATGCTTGAGTCAAAGTTTGCCTCAAACTTTGACTCAAGCTTTAATAGTTCATGGCCCGGTTTTGACCCGGTTCACAAGTGGGTTTCTTTCCAACTCCAAGGGCAATCAACAAAGGCTTCTGTCAACCCAATTCCATCAAGAGCAAGGGCCCAATTCAAGGCTTGAAGATCATTTGAAGAGAGTGTATAAATAGCTTAGAATTTAAGTTTTTCAAGGAGCTTTTTCCTTTTTAGTTTTGCTGGGTAGTTTTGGAGAGTTTTTGGTTGAGAGTTATTTTGAGATTCTGAGTCTTGGGGAAGGAGAATTGAATTCTCTTCCTCTTAGTTTTCTTGTTTTAAATTTCATTTACACTTGTCTTGAATCTTGGGTTGAAGAATTGAGGAAATTCTGTCTCAATCTCACCTTGAGATCTCTTTCTGTTTTGATTTACTGCATCATTGAGAATTGGCAATTTCAATTTTTTTACTGCTAGATCTTTACTTTTCTTGCAATTGAATTCTCAATTTGGATCTAGGAAGGCATTGAGATCTAGACTTGGTTATCTAGTCTCTTGGGTCCTGAGATCTGGAGTCATCATTTTATTTTCTCTGTCGAATGCTTTCCAAGTTCATTTACGTTTCCATTTTAGATTCGGCTCAATTCAAGTCACATTCTACTCTTCTATGTGTTGAGATTTACTGTTCTTTTGTTTAATTCTTGCAATCCCACATCCTTGACCCATTTACATTTCTTGCACTCTAAGATTCTGCAATTTACATTTCTTGCGTTATAAGTTTCTGCCATTTAATTTCTTGTTCTTTAAGATTCAGCACTTTTATTTTCTGTTCTCTTTAATTTCCTGCAAATTACCCATTCCCTTTTACATTCTATGCAATTTAATTCTTGTTGAACACAAATTCACTCAAATCAACTTCTGTTTACTTGACTAAATCAACCACTAAACTAAAATTGCTCAATCCTTCAATCCCTGTGGGATCGACCTCACTCACGTGAGTTATTATTACTTGATGCGACCCGGTACACTTGCCGGTGAGTTTTTTGTTGGATCGTTTTCCACACATCACCTTCCTTCTCTTAGAACTTGATGAAGCCATGAATTCGAAAAGAATGGAGGGGAAAAGATGAACTTGGGTTAAGGCACGGTCTTGTTATGAAAGGGGATGGGAGATAAGTTGCTGTTGGGTATTTTGTGTTGTCATTGGGTAAATAGGGACTGCTGTAACGTGTTTAAGATGAAGGCGTGAGTGAAACAAAAGTAAATAGATGAGGAAGTCTTGTATAAGGAGAGAAGGGATATGTAAGCTAGGAAGTATCACCACCTATTTATAGTCAAGGCATGAATTTTTGGAACAAAATCACAAGTGGAAAAGCTTCGGTTGAGCAAAATGAAGGGTGAAGATTGAGCAAAAAATTGTATAAAGCTCATAGCATGGACGGCTAGCATGCAAAGATGAAGGAGGACAAGGATTGCTCCCCCATTGGATGCATGTGGTTCGGCCTCCAAGGCATCAATGAATGCAGATTTTGTCTCCAAGAGAGCACCATTCCCTAGGCACATGTGACTCTCTTTTCATCTTGTTATAACCGTGCATGCTCCCTTTTGTCTTCTTCTCAATCTCCCTTGTACCTATACAATTAAATCAAGACAATGGTAAGCTTTAAGGTTTGAATTACGGTGGTGTAGTGCCAAGCAATAAAGAAAAACAAAATTCTACATGTTCCTTATTCATAAATAACCAATTGTGCTCCTTAGATAGTGAACCAAAATTTGGTGAACATCAAACTTGTCCCCTGCTAAGTGATCCATATAAAATGCAAAGAACATCCGTCACAATTGGTACATTCATCATAAGGGACATTTTATTTTCTACCATAAACTCATAAAATGAAACAATGTATGGTTCATCTATTCATAAATTTGATCCTTTGAGCAAAAATGGTTTTTCTGAGATTCAATGCATATGTAGACACCAAACTTAATGTTTGGCTATATACTCCACCTGAATGAATAAGTATATATCCTAAGATAGCTTGAGAAGATATTTTGGAGTGCCTTTAGGTATACCAAACTTAGGAATCAGACATATGCTTCACAATGATATGTGCAATTATCAAATCTGCTTGTAAGAACTCAAATATATGCTAGGAGAACCATTTATTGAAATTAAAACAAAGCAAGAATATTAAACCATGGGCTGCCTCCTATGGAGGGCTCTTTTATTGTCATTAGCTTAACATTGACTCCTTATTAGGGTGGCTGATGATTGTGGTGCCTCAGTTTGCCTCCTCTCACTGTGAGCTTTCTTCCAGTGCCTTGATGTTCAATCTCTGTATGCTCTAGTGAGAGTATCCTATTGATAGTATAGTAATCATCAGATTGTTGCTCTGTTCCCAACTATTGGTAGATTAGTTGCACTTTATCTCCCTTTGAGAATCCTTCAGTTGGGATCTTTTTGTTTTTCCACCCTTTTAGAGCCTTTTTCTTGCTTTTCTTCCCCTTTTTTGGTGATTGGTGCACGAAATTGTGATCTCAACGGCGCCAAAAACTTGGTACGCACGATTGTAATCTCAACTTCTTTTCACAACTCCGCACAACTAACCAGCAAGTGCACTGGGTTGTCCAAGTAATAAACCTTACGTGAGTAATGATGACAAGTCATCTTAGCCTAGTTTCACTAGCCTTTTTCTTTTGTTTTCATTTAGTTTTATGCACTTTCTTGCATTATAAATAGCCATTTGAATTGGAATTGCTTGGTTTCCTTAAATCAATCAACCACCTTTTAATTGATACAAAATCATGAGGTTCAAGCTAACTTTAGTTGATAATTAATTGATTTATAAACCTTGTGAATTTTGTGATACTTTGATCGGTTGTTTTGATTACTTGTAGGTGAAGAAAGGAAACAAAAGGTGTGCCAACATTATGGAAGAAGGTTGCAAGAATGGGTTTGAGAAAATGGAATTCACGTTTGAGCTAACGTTTGCCTCAAACGTCAACTCAAACGTGAGTAGCAGTTGAAGAACACCCTGGGGAAAAGCCAACGTTTGCGCCAACGTTTGCCTCAAACATTGAGGTCAAACGTTGGCTGAAGAATGAAGCTCCTGGAAAGCAACGTTTGAGCCAACGTTTGCCTCAAACGTGAGGTCAAACGTTGGCTCCAAAAGAGAAGGGAATTGAAGCTCCTGGGAAGGCAACATTTGCGCCAACGTTTTCCTCAAACGTGAGGTCAAACGTTGGTGCCAAAGAGAAGAGAAATGGCATCCCTGGAGGCAGCAACGTTTGAGCCAACGTTTGACTCAAACGTGAGGTCAAACGTTGGCACCAAACAGCATGAAGGGGCATACTTCAAACAAGAATAACTTGAGTTGTAGATGTCCAATTGAGGTGATTCCAAGTGGGTTAGAAAGCTGACATTCAGAGCTTTCCAACCATATATAATAGTCTCTATTGGGCACAAAATTGGCAGCGCAACAAGAGGACAAAGTAGACCCCAAGAAGCATACAAGAAGGGAGGTCCACGTTTGAGCTCACGTTTGACCTCAAACGTTGAGCCAAACGTGGAAGACAGCACATGGCCTAGCTGCATAATGCCTCACTCAAGTAACGTTTGAGTCAACGTTTGCCTCAAACGTTGGCTCAAATATGAATGGTTCATGGCCCGGTTCACTAATGGATTTCTTCCCAACACCAAGAGCAATCAACGGAGGCTACTATCAACCCAATTCTATCAAGACTAAAGGCCCAATTCAAGGCTTAATGATCATTTGAAGAAAGTGTATAAATAGCTTAGGATTTGAAGTTTTTAGTGAGCTTTTCCTTTTTAGAGTTTTCTTAAAACATTTTCATAGTAGAGAGCTTCCCTTTTAGTTTTTCAGAATAGCTTTCTTTTGAGTTTTTTGCTTAGAGCTCACTTTTATTTTTCCTAGCATTGTTATTTTAATTCAAGAGAATTTGGGAGGAGAATTGATCTCTCTTCTTCCTTGTTCTTGCCCAGCACTCCTTACTTTTCTTGTCTTGGATTTTGGGTGGAGAATTGAAGAAATTCTGTTTCAATCTCACCTTAGGATCTTGCTTTATTTTACTGCACAATTGAATTCAGTTTCGGTTAATTGCTTTCCATTTACTTTCTTTGCAATCTACATTTTCTTTGCAATTGTTCTTGTTGGATCTAGGAAGGCATTGAGATCTAGACTTGGCTTTCTAGTCTCTTGGGTCCTGAGATCCGGAATTTCCATTTCCCATTCCCTATTTACTGTTTTCATGCTCATTTACAATTCTGTTTTTAGATCCGGTTCAATCCAAGTCTTCTTCTATTTCTCTGTTTGTTGCAATTTTACATTTCCTTGTTTAATTTCTGCAAATTCAATTCCCAATTCCCTTTACAATTCAAGTCATTTACATTTCTTTCACTTTAAGATTCTACAATTTACATTTCTTGCGTTCTAAGTTTCTGCCATTTAATTTCTTGTTCTTTAAGATTCAGCACTTTTATTTTCTGTTCTCTTTAATTTCTTGCAATCCACCCACTCCCCTTTACATTTCAAGCAATTTAGTTTCTGAAATCATACTTCACTCAACTCAACACTTGATTCGCTTGACTAAATCAATCACTAAACTAAAATTGCTCAATCCTTCAATCCCTGTGGGATCGACCTCACTCACGTGAGTTATTATTACTTAATGCGACCCGGTGCACTTGCCGGTGAGTTTTGTGTCGGATCGTTTTCTGCACATCAAGTTTTTGGCGCCGTTGCCGGGGATTGATTAGATTGACAATGATTAAGTGAAGTGGCAATTTAGATCAAGCACTTTTTCTTTAATTTTTGACTGACACACTAACTGTTTGAATTTTTGCCTGAGCTAATTGAAACCTCACTTTAGCAATAGAGTGAAGTTTCCTTGGTTTATCTTGCTGAATAAGATTCTCATAGCTTGATAAATAAACGAGAGAAGTGATTTTCGTTCATTAATCTCTCAAGTTTACCAACTGTTTGACACATGGTGTCAACTAATCCTCTGACTACATTCTGGCATGAGAATATCCAATTTTCATTTGGATTGTTTGTGATTGTGCAGGTCATGGAGGAAAGGAATCCTACAGCAAGAGGAGAAAAACTGAGGCATTATGATTTCCAGCCTCCATAATCAAAGAATGGAGGATGTCAAGCTAGTGACAATAAATAAGCGCTTGTTGGGAGGCAACCCAACTTGAGGTAGTTTTCTTTTCATAGCTATTTTAATAAAAAGGTTAATTAATTTTATCTATATTGCAAGAAGCTAAGTTTGGTGTTGCACACCAAAACAATCTAAGGGAGAATGAAGGATTCTAAGTTTGGTGTTCCACCAAAATTTCATCATAAAACGTATTCTCACTTTCTGCATAATGCTAGCTTCAAGCATTTAGATAAACTAGTTAACTATTCTGCTGTTTCATAAGTTTTCAGTTTTATTACTTTTAAAAAAGAAAAAGAGTTTCACACATGGTTAATCTGATGCATGAGAACCATTGGCAAGGTACTAAGTTTGGTGTTCCCACACCAAAGTAAGTTCAAAAGCCCACAAATAATTAATGCATGCTAACCATTTTTCAAGTGCTTGGGGAACAAGCAACTTTCAATATCACTGCAGAGCATCATATAAGCTTTTGGAAAAATTAAGCATCATCAATCAAGGAGAAAAAGGAGGAATGTGGAGACCAACAATGATGATGATGATGAAAAGGAGAAAAGCAAGTAAACTCCAAAAGGTTGTATTGTTAAGTGATTATTTTACATCAGATATTGCTGTGATTCAAAGTGTCATTGTACCCATGTCTGTCTGCATAATATAGTTTTCCTGCAATCCAATAACTAAGATGCTTGAATAATCACAACCCTATACTATCCAAACTTGTTTGCAATCAATTTCTCGAAAAGGCATCACATGACAGTTCTTTGAAAAGAAGGATTGAGGAATTAAACAATTTTGAGGCAAGCAAAAGATTAGGAGAAGTGGTGGTTCTAGTTGTATGAATATGTATTACGGTTGCATGCTTGTGAAAACTTGCATGGGAGCTCATAGGCAGGACATGAAGTTCAAAGAAGTATTGTGGAGATTCTCAAAAATCTATTGAACCAAGAAGCAGCAAACAAAACAAAAGAAAGAAAAGAAAATACAAAGACAAAAAGAACATGGCCCAAGGCTCTGAGCATCAATTACTAGGTAGAAAAGAAAGAAGAAACAATGACTCAAAGAGTTGTTAGCCTAGTAAAATGCTTGTGGTTGAGTCGTGTCAAAGAAAGAGGCTTGAGCAAGTAAATCCTTAGGGGTGCTTCAACACCTAATACCCTAAAACCAACTGGTTTAGGAGTATTGATTGAAAGCTTATCTAAAGAGCCGCTTTGAGACATGACACTTAGAGTCAAGGCCAAAGCAAAGAAACTATAAGTTGCTTCAAGGTGACTACATATAAAGAGATCTCCATGATACCATTTGGATGAAAATCCTAAGACCTAAGACTCCCAATATGTGAGGACTAGTGAGCACTGAAGCCTGTGCAAGAGCATATGATTTAGAGTTCACCCCACTGTTACTTAATCACTTCACTCACCGGACAGAACATGTAATTCTTCAAATCCATTCAAAATTGAAAGAACCTTTGAGAATAATTCTTTTCTTGCTTGGGGACAAGCAAGTTTTAAGTTTGGTGTTGTGATGACAAGTCATCTTAGCCTAGTTTCACTAGCCTTTTTCTTTTGTTTTCATTTAGTTTTATACACTTTCTTGCATTATAAATTAGCCATTTGAATTGAAATTGCTTGGTTTCCTTAAATCAATCAACCACCTTTTAATTGATACAAAATCATGAGGTTCAAGCTAACTTTAGTTGATAATTAATTGATTTATAAACTTTGTGAATTTTGTGATACTTTGATCGGTTGTTTTGATTACTTGTAGGTGAAGAAAGGAAACAAAAGGTGTGCCAACATTATGGAAGAAGGTTGCAAGAATGGGTTTGAGAAAATGGAATTCACGTTTGAGCTAACGTTTGCCTCAAACGTCAACTCAAACGTGAGTAGCAGTTGAAGAACACCCTGGGGAAAAGCCAACGTTTGCGCCAACGTTTGCCTCAAACGTTGAGGTCAAACGTTGGCTGAAGAATGAAGCTCCTGGAAAGCAACGTTTGAGCCAACGTTTGCCTCAAACGTGAGGTCAAACGTTGGCTCCAAAAGAGAAGGGAATTGAAGCTCCTGGGAAGGCAACGTTTGCGCCAACGTTTGCCTCAAACGTGAGGTCAAACGTTGGCGCCAAAGAGAAGAGAAATGGCATCCCTGGAGGCAGCAACGTTTGAGCCAACGTTTGACTCAAACGTGAGGTCAAACGTTGGCACCAAACAGCATGAAGGGGCATACTTCAAACAAGAATAACTTGAGTTGTAGATGTCCAATTGAGGTGATTCCAAGTGGGTTAGAAAGCTGACATTCAGAGCTTTCCAACCATATATAATAGTCTCTATTGGGCACAAAATTGGCAGCGCAACAAGAGGACAAAGTAGACCCCAAGAAGCATACAAGAAGGGAGGTCCACGTTTGAGCTCACGTTTGACCTCAAACGTTGAGCCAAACGTGGAAGACAGCACATGGCCTAGCTGCATAATGCCTCACTCAAGTAACGTTTGAGTCAACGTTTGCCTCAAACGTTGGCTCAAACGTGAATGGTTCATGGCCCGGTTCACTAATGGATTTCTTCCCAACACCAAGAGCAATCAACGGAGGCTACTATCAACCCAATTCCATCAAGACTAAAGGCCCAATTCAAGGCTTAATGATCATTTGAAGAAAGTGTATAAATAGCTTAGGATTTGAAGTTTTTAGTGAGCTTTTCCTTTTTAGAGTTTTCTTAAAACATTTTCATAGTAGAGAGCTTCCCTTTTAGTTTTTCAGAATAGCTTTCTTTTGAGTTTTTTTCTTAGAGCTCACTTTTATTTTTCCTAGCATTGTTATTTTAATTCAAGAGAATTTGGGAGGAGAATTGATCTCTCTTCTTCCTTGTTCTTGTCCAGCACTCCTTACTTTTCTTGTCTTGGATTTTGGGTGGAGAATTGAAGAAATTCTGTTTCAATCTCACCTTAGGATCTTGCTTTATTTTACTACACAATTGAATTCAGTTTCGGTTAATTGCTTTTCATTTACTTTCTTTGCAATCTACATTTTCTTTGCAATTGTTCTTGTTGGATCTAGGAAGGCATTGAGATCTAGACTTGGCTTTCTAGTCTCTTGGGTCCTGAGATCCGGAATTTCCATTTCTCATTCCCTATTTACTGTTTTCATGCTCATTTACAATTCTGTTTTTAGATCCGGTTCAATCCAAGTCTTCTTCTATTTCTCTGCTTGTTGCAATTTTACATTTCCTTGTTTAATTTCTGCAAATCCAATTCCCAATTCCCTTTACAATTCAAGTCATTTACATTTCTTGCACTTTAAGATTCTACAATTTACATTTCTTGCGTTCTAAGTTTCTACCATTTAATTTCTTGTTCTTTAAGATTCAGCACTTTTATTTTCTGTTCTCTTTAATTTCTTGCAATCCACCCACTCCCCTTTACATTTCAAGCAATTTAGTTTCTGAAATCATACTTCACTCAACTCAACACTTGATTCGCTTGACTAAATCAATCACTAAACTAAAATTGCTCAATCCTTCAATCCCTGTGGGATCGACCTCACTCACGTGAGTTATTATTACTTGATGCGACCCGGTGCACTTGCCGGTGAGTTTTGTGTCGGATCGTTTTCCGCACATCAAGTTTTTGATTAATCTCTCTTCTTCCTTGTTCTTGCCCAGCACTCCTTACTTTTCTTGTCTTGGATTTTGGGTGGAGAATTGAAGAAATTCTGTTTCAATCTCACCTTAGGATCTTGCTTTATTTTACTGCACAATTGAATTCAGTTTCGGTTAATTGCTTTTCATTTACTTTCTTTGCAATCTACATTTTCTTTTCAATTGTTCTTGTTGGATCTAGGAAGGCATTGAGATCTAGACTTGGCTTTCTAGTCTCTTGGGTCCTGAGATCCGAAATTTCCATTTCCCATTCCCTATTTACTGTTTTCATGCTCATTTACAATTCTGTTTTTAGATCCGGTTCAATCCAAGTCTTCTTCTATTTCTCTGCTTGTTGCAATTTTACATTTCCTTGTTTAATTTCTGCAAATCCAATTCCCAATTCCCTTTACAATTCAAGTCATTTACATTTCTTGCACTTTAAGATTCTGCAATTTACATTTCTTGCGTTCTAAGTTTCTGCCAATTTAATTCCTTGTTCTTTAAGATTCAGCACATTTATTTTTCGTTCCCTTTAATTTTCTGCAATCTACCCTCTCCCCTTTACATTTCAAGCAATTTAGTTTCTGAAATCATACTTCACTCAACTCAACACTTGATTCGCTTGACTAAATCAATCACTAAACTAAAATTGCTCAATCCTTTAATCCCTGTGGGATCGACCTCACTCACGTGAGTTATTATTACTTGATGCGACCCGGTGCACTTGCCGGTGAGTTTTGTGGCGGATCGTTTTCCGCACATCAAGTAAGGGTCGATCCCACAGAGATTGTCGGCTTGAAGCAAGCTATGGTCATTGACGTTAGGATTTTTACTGGTAAAGAATTTTATAAAAATAATTGCGTTGTAGATATAGTTTCTAAATCGACAGAAATCCCTTCGTACAAACATTTTGGTTGTCACAAGTAACAAACCCCTAAATAAATTGATAACCGAAGTATTTAAACCTCGGGTCGTCTTCTCAAGGAACTGCAGGGAGGTGTGTTCTTATTATTGGTTACAAAGATTGTAAATTGGGGTTTTGAAAGTAAGGAACAAGTAATTTGAATGACAAGTAAAATAAATAAATAACTGTAAAACACACTTTTGGCAAGGTATGAGAAATTAGAAGTCCTATCCTAGTTATCCTTATCAATGGAGACGAGAATTGAATCTTAATCCCACTTAGTTAGCCTTTACTAAAGCAAGGAAAGATCAAGTGGATTAATTAGTCTGGTCTTCAGGTTCTGGTCAATTCCTAAGAAGGGACTGGAATTATTGAAGTTCAATTCAATTAGCAAAGATAACAATTATCGATCACGTTGAGTTTGATAACTCCTGAGTTACTGATTTCTTAACCAAGACCAAAAGGAAAAAAGTAAATCTACTCGAATAAAAATATCTTCAGATTGGAAGTAACAGTAACATAAATAAAAGAGAGCAATCATAAACTGAAATACCTCAAATAACATTAATTAAGAGAATTATCTGTAACATAGAAAAGTTTATAAATTAAATTGAGAAGATAATAAAAAGGAAAGTTGAACCTGATAAAAAGGGACAATCATGAAAGCAAGAAAAATCCTAAATCCTAATCCTAAGAGAGAGAGAGGAGAGAACCTCTCTCTAAAAACTACATCTAAATCATGAAAAGTGAATAATTGGAGACTCTCCTTTGAATGGATGCGTTCCCCCACTTCATAACCTCTGTTCTGTGCCTTTTGGACTTGGATTTGGGCCAAAAAGGGCTTCAGAAATCACTGGGAGCGTTTTCTATAATTTATGGTGCGTGGCCTCTGTCATGCGTCTGCGTAGGTCACGCGGTCGCGTCATCTGGAGTTTTCCTTATCACGCGTTTGCTTCGGTCATGCGTCCGCGTCATCTGTGTTCTGTTCAAGGCGCGCGTTCACGTCATTCATGCGTTCGCGTCGCTGCCAGTTTCTTCAAAAACTCCATTTTGTGCTTTCCTTCCATTTTTGTATGTTTCCTTTCCATCCTTTAAGTCATTCCTGCCTTTAGAATATCTGAAACTACTTAACACACAAATCACAGCATCGAATGGTAATAAAGAGTAATTAAAATAATTATTTTTAAAGCATAGGAAACATGTATTTCACATATATCACATAATAAGGAAGGGAAAGTAAAACCATGCAATTAACATGAATAAGTGAGTGAAGGATTGAATAAATCACTTAAATTAGGCACAAAATATATCATAAAATATGGGTTTATCAACCTCCCCACACTTAAACAATAGCATGTCCTCATGCTAAATCCAAGATAAAGAGTAAGGTTAAAGTTAAAGTGGTGGAATCTCATGCAATGCAATCTATTCTAAATGCAACTACTTAAATGAATCATGCAATTCTAATTGTCATTCACTTGTATATAAAACTTACATGTAGTTGAATTAATTCACATTCTCAAGGAATCATATATGCATAGCCAAACCTTAGATAATGTTAAAGCACTTTTACAATTGAGATGGGAAGGAAAAATATTGTACAAACTTGCAAGATAATTAACAATTTAAGCAGAGATATATGTTGATGAGCTATTGAACCCTCACTGAATTTTGTGTTTACTCTCTAGTCACTCAGTGTTTATTGGGTTAATCACTCTATTTTTCTTTTTATCCTTACTTTCTATAACTTTGTTCTTCATCTAACCAATCAACAATTACAAAATACAGACATATAAAAATCATGAGGTCTTTATTTAAGGTTGTAATGGGGCTAAGGTAAAGGTAAGGGTATATGTATAAGGCTAAGTGAGCTAATAAGTGAATCCTTGATTAGTCTAAGATCTCACCTAACATACATATTTTGTAATTCAAAGGTTTTTTTTTTACCTATTTACCCAAATTTTCTCACTTTGTATTGCAAGCTCATATATTAACTTTAACTTTTGTCCCATGTGCATTGATTCCTTTTATTTTGCAATTGGGGAATTTTTGTATCCCCTTTATTTAAATAATTTTTTTATGCACATGGTAATTTAATTCTTTTGATTTCACATGATCATGCTTCCCAAAACTTTTATTTTGAAATGTCTTTATTCTTTTTAACTTTCTACCTTTCTTTCTATAATCCATGTTCCCATAAGGTTCCCCACACTTAAACAATACACAATTTCTATCTTAAGCTAACCAAGGATTCAACTTGGGATTTTTATTTTGTTTTTCTACTTAAGGCTAATATTGTGGTTTATAGAGCAAGAGGGGATTAAAAGCTCAAGGGGGCTAACAAGGGTGATGTAAAAGGTAGGCTAATTTTGGGATAGGTTAGCTAGAATCAAACAATGGCCTCAATCACTTTCTTGGTATGTATCTATATTCTATAATTAGACATATAGATTAAAACAAAGTAAAGAACATCAGAATAAAAAGGAAGGGCGAAACACACAGGAATAAAATATTATGGTTTGAATGTAACCATACAATTAAACTCAAAACTCACAGGCTGTGTGTTCTCTAGCTCAAAAATTATATCTCAGTTATATATGTCATGCAAGTGAAAAATTAAGAGTTCCCATTATTCTCAAATGTAAACCTTAGGGTGGCTTTAAAGTTTTAGTGTTTCTCTTTGATGAAATGTTGTTAACTAACTAACATGTAATGCTATATATACAAGGTGTGGATTGTTTTTTATATTAAAGTCTCTAGTTTACTTCTTTTTTTTATTTTCAATTTAAACCAAACTTATCATATGCTAAAAGGGTAAAATATACTAATTAATCCACATATTCTATAGCTAATAAGTTAGAATTGCAACTAAACTAACTGGCTAAAATATGAACTAAAGTGCAAAATGCAGAAAATAGAGTAAAAATACATGAAAAGAGCAATGTATAAGTACTGAGGAATAAAAATAAAGATCAAAATACAGAAAAGTAATAAAATAAAAAGAGTCTGTAGTGGTTCACTAAGAAAAATACGCAAGAGATGGCGACCTCCCCACACTTAATATAAAGCATCGTCCTCGATTCTCACTCAAGCAGGGTGTGAAGGAGTGTCATCACTGGAAGGATGTGTGGCTGGAGTCTCTGTGGTGGTGGCCTGAGGGTCTGTCTGCTGCAGAGGAGGTGCTGACTGCATAGGAACCTCTGGGTCTGCAGCCTGAATCTGATGTGGGGACTCCTGCTGTGGCACAGCCTGCTTCGGGCCTGCCTGCTCAGCCTCTCTCTATGGATGGGTCTCTGCCTCATGATCATCTGCCTCCTCCTCAGATGGCTCTGATGGTGTGTCAGGCTCGGAGGGGATGTCGCCGCCAGATCGTATCATCAGCTTTAGGTTCTCATAGCGTCGCTTGCTACGATGCTCAGATCTCTCATATCGGCGCCGGTTGCGGCGCTCTATTTGGTCTAGCTGCTGAAATAAGCGGTGCACGAGGTGATAAACTGGCTCTGAGGCAGGTGGAGGTGAAGTGGTGGTAGCTGGGGTAGCAGGAGATGAAGAAGGGCCAGCTGAAGGTGTGGCTGTCTCATCAGGGGCAGTGAGGAATGGAGGTCTGTAGCCCAAAGCCAGAAAGTTTCTGTTGTGAGGGATAATCTTCTTGCATTCTGCAGCAGGTGGCTTCTCATCAGCATCCTCCCAAGGCACGTCAGCTCGACGGCCGAGCTGGGTAATCAGATATGGAAAGGGGAGAGTGCCTCTGACATGGACCCTGGCCATGTAGTACCGGATGAATCGTGGTAGGTACAAGTCCTTACCCTCCATCACACACCAGAGGAGGATGATCATAGCGGCAGGTAGCTCCGTCTCGTGAGTACTCGGCATAACAAAGTTGCTCAGGATCTGGTGCCAGAGCCGAGCCTCATCATTTAAGTATATCCGCTTGATTCCCTTAGGCATGGTGGTGTTCTGACCCATGACCCATGGGACAGTCGGGTCAAGGGCTATCCTTGCCTTGACCGCATCCCAATCAAACTTCATGAAGCACATGTCCTCCTCAGCCTTTTGGTAACCATCAAGCTGATCGGATTTAGGCTGAAGCTGCAGAATATCCTCAATGGCCTCTTCAGTGACCAGTATCTGCTTCCCTCTTAGGTTCACTGCATCTAGGGAAGTTTTGAAGTAATTGCAGTAAAACTCTCTTACCCAAGAAGCATTGACCTCTGTCAGGTTTCTCTCCAGGAAGAACCAGCCTCTTTGTTTGATTTGATCGGAGGTGTATTGCTGGAGTTCTTCCGGAATTTTCAGAGTCCGCTCCAGGTACAGGTTCCTGGAGGTTGCAAACACTGGATACTTCAACTCGCAGTATCTGTTTGCAAACTTAGTGGGATCAGTGGCAGGGAGTAGCTGGTCAGCCTTCTCCTGCGGGGTAAAGTGTTTCTCCCGCCAGGAGTCATCATGCATGATGTCTAGGAGGACATAGAGGATTCTCCTCTTTTTCGTTTGCCAGTTGTTGCCTTTCCTTTTCCTTTCCTTTGAGTGTCAGACATCCTGTAAAACAGAAATCTATGAGATAATAAAAAAAGGAAAACAAGTAGGCAAATAACAAAATAAGCACAAAGTGGCAAAGGAGCAGTAGAATAATTAAATGAGTTGAAGAATTTGCATTTTGGATTGGTTCGGGAATAAAAAGCTGAGATGAGAAATTTCAATCCAAAAAGTAATAGAATTCATGTTAATTAGGAAAAACCATAAACATGCCTTGAGTTAAAAAGTAAAAGTGAAGAGTGAGTCAAAAAGCATAGGGGTGTTAGAAAGTTAAAAGTGGTTTTAAGTTGAAAAAGAGGTTAGAAATCAAAAATCAGTGAGTTAGTAAAAAGAAAGTTAAGGTAAGCGGCATGATGATTGGTTTCTAAGTAACAAGAATTTCACAATTTGAAGCAACAGGCAACTCATATTTAAGCAAGGAAATCAAGGTGTTGATGATTCATATAGATATACCAATAACGAAAATTTGAAATCAAATCATCAATAATGTGATTTATAAACCGGGGAAACAAAAGGAATAAGAATGCTGGCCCGTGCATTCATGAATTGGTTTGGTGAAAGCTGAAGAAAGCAAAATTGAAAATGCCAAAACCAAGACATGAATGTGAATCAAAACGATTTATAGAAAATTGGGCAGCATTCCGGCTAAAATTGGATGTTCCCGGAAAATAAACAGCAAGCAGAATAGTTCATATAAACTAAAATAAACTGCAAATAGATATGAATAATATGAACATGAAAGAGCAGTCGCAATAGCAGCATGAACAGTAAGAACATCATATGAACAATACTTAGATCACAGCAACAGCAGAATTGCGAAAATTATAAAACAGGTAGCAAGAACAGCGCAGTTAAACAGGCCTAAATCCACTAACCACATCCTAGCCTATCTAACAACCTAGAATCTACTACAAACATGCATATCTAACTAGCCTAATGTTGAATGTAAACGGAAATAAATATGCAATTAACTACGAATTGAAAGATCGGCATTTGGCAGAACCTGGTAGGCGTATGAATGAAAGTAGGGCAGAGAGATGGTAGGGGTGGTGGTGGTGGTGACTGACGCGGCGGTGCAGGCGGTTGGCACGGCGGTGGTGGCTGTCCGGTGGTAGGGGGTTCGGATAGGGGTAATGGGAGGGGTAGGGGTTAAAGGGGAAGTATGGGAGGGGGTGTGGGTGGTGGTGGTGCATTACGGTGGTGGCTGACGCGGTAGTGATAGTGGCTTGGTGGGGGTGGTGGTTACGGAGGGGGTGGGTTGCAGAGAAGAGAGGGAGAAGAAATGGGTTGGGGGGCGCGACAGGGTAGGGTTTCACGTCACTGGGGGGTTAATGAATTTGAATCCACGCGATCGCGTGGGGCACGCGGTCGCGTGCCTGGGGTGGAATGGGGGTTGACACGATCGCGTGGGTGGCGCGATCGCATGGAATGGGTAAAAGGATGAATGACGCGATCGCGTGAGGCATGCGATCGCGTCGCTAGAAATTGTGCTAAACGCACAATTCTAGCGTCATTCAGCGCAACTCTCTGTCTCCACTGGGGTGTCATGTTATCCGCGCAACGCGAACGCGTTGCTCATGCTTTCGCGTGGGATGGGTGTTGTGCAAGTGACGCGATCGCGTCAATGACGCGACTGCGTGGGTCGTTTTGTGCGAAACGCACAATAGCCGCATGATTCCTGCCCAACTTTCTGGGCGTTGGATCTTTACGCCAATCTCCAGATCACGCGGCCGCGTGGATGATGCGGACACGTGGGAGGTGGTTTTCGCAACTGACGCGATCGCATGAGCAATGCGGTCGCGTCGCACGCCCTTTTTTTTATATATGTGCAATTATACAGTTATGCAGTATGCAATGCTAATGAATAATATTCAGGTTCAATTGAAAAAAAATAAAAATAAATAACACGAAATAAAACTGAAAAAGAAACGACCATATCATGATGGGTTGTCTCCCACCTAGCACTTTTATTTAAAGTCCTTAAGTTGGACATATGGTGAGCTTCCTATTATGGTGGCTTGTGCTTAAATTCATCCAGAAATCTGCACCAATGCTTGGAATGCCAACAGCCTCTGGGGTTCCAGACTAGGCATGTAAAGCTTCTGAGCAGCTTCAAACAGATTCTCAGGCTCCCGGGTGATGGTGTTTTTGTGGAAAAACGAATTTCCAAAACACCCAAAACTCACCAGCAAGTGTACCGGGTCGCATCAAGTAGTAAAACTCACTTAGAGTGAGGTCGATCCCACAGGGATTGATGGATCAAGCAACTTTAGTGGGTGATTAGTTTAGTCAAGCTAACATTTAAGTGAAATTAGGTAAAACTTGAAGCAACAGAATGTAAATGACAAGGAATTATAAATTGCAGAAAGTAAAATTGCAAGTAGCTTAAATAACAAGAAAGTAAAATAGCTGAAACTTAAATTGGAAGAAATGTAAATTGGCAAAATCTTAATTGACAAGAAATGTAAATTGCATGAATTGTAAAAGGGATTGGGAGCTGGAATTGCAGAATTTAAACAAGCAGAAGTAGATTACAACAAACAGTAGAACTAAAGATGAATTGAATTGCAATAGATCTTAAACAGAAAAGCAAAAATTCTTGAAGAATGAAAACAGAAAAACTGATGCTTAATTTGCAGCAATTTAAAGGATGTTGAAGATCTCAGGATTGGAAGAGACTAGAAAACAAGTCTAGATCTCAAATCCTTCCTTGATCCAACAAGAACAATTGCAAAATAAAAATATAAAAGTAAATTGCAGAAGAAAAGAAAGTGAAGGCAGTAAACAGAATTTGAATTATGCAGAAAGATTAACAAAAGATCTCAAGGTGGAATTGAAACAGAAGTTCTTCAATTCTCCACCCAAGATCCAAGAAAAGAATGAAAATTAAGAGAGAGCTTTCTAATGGAGCAGCCCTCCAATATTCTCTAATGGGGCTTCCCTAATGAGATGGAATTAATGCCTTTATATAGGCTTTACAAAGTGATAATGAAAATGAAATTGAAATTCTAAACAAATTGCAATTAAAATAAATTCCTAAGCTAACTAATCCTTGTGCCATTGAGTGATGATGTGGGCTTTGCTTGCTTTGGATTTGAGGAGAAATGGGTTTGGTTGGCCTTGATTCAATTTGGAGAGAAATTGAATTTAAATAGAATTTTGGTTAAATTTTGGCCCATGTGAAAATTGCTCCCAGGAGGATGCTCAGCTCAAGTGGGGAGCAGAGTATTGGAGCTTATGTTGGAGATCCTTGTCTCGTGCCAAGGCTTGGGAGAAGCATCAGGGGAATGCTCAGCTCACAAAGGGAGCTGAGCATTGGTGCCTTGGTGCATGTCTTGTGCGCCTTGTGCTCCTTGCCTTGTCATGATGCGTGCCTTGCTTCCCTGGCCGTGTCAATGTTGCGCCTTGTGCACCCATGAGTAGCGCTCAGCTCTCTAAGTGAGCTGAGCATTGGTGCTTCCAAGGGGAGGTCCCAAGTTCAAACCCTTGTGAAAGCATTTGGAGAAAAGATTTTCCTTAAATTTTATGAAGAGAGCACAACAATGCTCTCCAAGAGAGCGATGTGCTCTCCAAGTGAGCACTATTAGAAGCGCCTCCTTGCCTTGGAGTGTGGCTCCCTCTTCGAATCTTGGTGGCTTTGGTCTATTTTTGATTGTTTTTGGCCCTTAAAGATGTCATTCGTGCCTCAATTTCATGCCAAATATATATTTCCATACATCGTTGGAAATCTCTGAATGTCAGCTTTCCAACGCAACTGGAAGCACATCAATCAGACATCTGTAGCTCAAGTTATAGCCCTTTGAAGGAGGCATGGTCATGTTGTGAGCGCCCAGATTTTAACTTAGCCAAAATTTTTCTTCCAAGCTCATCTTTGCATCAGGTTAATGCTCAGCTCCTGGCAAGAGCGGAGCATTGTATGCTGATTGCCTATTATCCTTTAATTTGGTCATGGCCACGCTTTTAAAAGCGTGGACTAAGGCTCTAAAGTGTGCTCCAACTTCAAAGTGTTCCCCAAAGCTCTTTTTTTCTCCTTTTTAGCTTATTTTGTGCTTCTTTGCTTCTTTTTCTTCTTATTTCCTACAAAATTTATAAAATCAAAAGATCAAGGAAATGTATCAATTAAGCATAAAAGCATTCATTATTCAAGCACAAATCATCAATTTCTTGTATGAAAAAGCATAGAAAAACATGACATGGTGACATGTCATCACAACACCAAACTTAAACCTTGCTTGTCCCCAAGCAAGAAAAGAATCATACAATAAAGATTGACAATCCAAGGTAAGAAGAATAGCAACTCAATGTTCATGGTAAGCTAGTTTTCTAAGCATGCTACAATCACAAAAGAAATGTAAATGATTGATGCTTCTATCTAGCTCAATTTATGAAATCTTTCTCTTATATTTCTTCCTTGAAACAAGCTTTTGATTTTTTTCTTATTAGCTTCTCCTTTTGGGTGCTTTGTCCCATGAGTTAATAACAGAGCTATGATTCTAAATGCTTTGTTTTCAAGTATTACCACTTGATACATAAGCACCACAAGCATTTGAATTAGAGGACTTCATTAAGCTCATTTTTCTTTTCTTTTCTTGATTCTCTAATCATTGATGCTCAGAACCTTGAGCTTTGAGGGAGTGCTTTTGCACTTGAGCCTAGCCTTAACTTCTAAGTGTTTTGTTTTCAAGCATTTGGCTTGATACATAAACACCACAAGTACTTAACAAATAAATTGCCATTGGTACTCAGAGCCTTCAACTTTCTCATTCTTTCCCTTTTTCTTTTCTTGCTTTAATTGTATTTCTTCTTCAAGGTTTTCATGATTTTCAAAAGATTTCACAAAATGTACTAGATGAAAACTTCAATTAAATAAAATCCAATGCAATTGAGCAACAATTAATCATACTAGCTTTCCAATACTTATATGCACATGCTAAACTCTTCTTGAATGCCTTGTTTGTTTATGATCATGATACTTTACTGCTTTAAGCTTTACAAAACTCAAGTTGGTAATCATAATGGCATGGCAACATGTTACAAATCAGTACTCAAGCTATGCTTATTCATACCACACATGCACACAGAGAATATAAAGACAATCATGCATTTTAAGTGCTAAAAACAAATGAGGAGAAAAGGAACTCTACAACCTTGTAGTTCATCTTCATTATTGTTGTCCTTTTTCCTCTATTCTTCCTCCTTCCCTTGCCAAACTTATAATGCTTGCTCATCCTCAAGCAACAATTAGAACAATGGCTATGGGGCTAAGATGGATCATGAATGTCTTACACAATGAAAAGTTAGTAGTACATGTGTTCTAAGCAAGCAAAATTAAAGATAATAATCAAGGCACAAGAGACAGAGACATTGTGATTGCAAACTTAAGAAGGTGAGCATAATACTTTGCATAAAGAATAAGTGGCACACCAAACTTAGTGTGACACTTTCACTTGGAATTGATGCAAGTATCTTGTAAGGATTAGAACCAAATTTTGTTGCATAGCAACACTGGTATGCGAAATTGTTACTCAGGTTGTGAATTATTGTTCGAAATTGATTCCCTGGCGATGGCACCAAAAACGGATGCACAGAACCATGGTCTAAACATATCTTCACAACTTCGCATAACTAACCAGCAAGTGCACTGGGTCGTCCAAGTAATAAACCTTATGTGAGTAAGGGTCGATCCCACGGAGATTGTTGGTATGAAGCAAGCTACGGTCACCTTGTAAATCTCAGTCAGGCGGATATAAAATAGTTATGGAGTTTTCGAAATTAATACTAAAATAAGGATAGAAATACTTATGTAAATCATTGGTGAGAATTTCAGATAAGCGTATGGAGATGCATTCATTCCTCTGAACCCCTGCTTTCCTGCTGTCTTCATCCAATCAGTCTTACTCCTTTCTATGGCTGGCTTTGTGTAAGGATGTCACCGGTGCCAATGGCTACTTTCAATCCTCTCGGGAAAATGGTCCAAATGCTCTGTCACAGCACGGCTAATCATCTTGGAGGTTCTCGATCATACTGGAATAGAATTTACTATCCTTTTGCGTTTGTCACTACACCCAGCACTCGCGAGTTTGGAGTTCGTCACAGTCATTCAATCCCAGAGTCCTACTCGGAATACCACGGGCAAGGTTTAGACTTTCCGGACTCTCATGAATGCCACCATCAATCTAGCTTATGCCACGAAGATTCTGATTAAGAGATCTAAGAGATACTCATTCAATCTAATGTAGAACGGAAGTGGTTGTCAGGCACACATTCAGGTTGAAGTGCGAATGAATATCTTAGAAACTGAATAAGTTGAATTGAATAGAAAACAGTAGTACTTTGCATTAATCCTTGAGGAACAGCAGAGCTCCACACCTTAATCTATGGAGTGCAGAAATTCTACCGTTGAAAATACATAAGTGATAATGGAGTTCATTGGTCTCGGCCCCAGAGGGGAACCGGAGTAACCAAGACTGCGAATACAATGATAAAAAGTTTTATTTATAATAAACTAGTCACTAGGGTTTACAGAAGTAAGTAATTGATGCATAAATCCACTTCCGGGGCCCACTTAGTGTGTGCTTGGGCTGAGCTTGAAGTCTACACGTGGAGAGGTCATTCTTGGAGTTGAATGCCAGCTTTTGTGCCAGTTTGGGCATTGAACTCCACTTTGCAACTTGTTTCTGGCGCTGGACGCCAGAATTGGGCAGAGAGCTGGCGTTGAACGCCAGTTTGCGTCATCGAATCTTGGGCAAAGTATGGACTATTATATATTTCTGGAAAGCCCTGGATGTCTACTTTCCAATGCAATTGAAAGCGCGCCATTTTGAGTTCTGTAGCTCCAGAAAATCCATTTTGAGTGTAGGGAGGTCAGAATCCAACAGCATCAGCAGTCCTTCTTCAACCTCTGAATCTGATTTTTGCTCAAGTCCCTCAATTTCAGCCAAAAAATACCTGAAATCACAGAAAAACACACAAACTCATAGTAAAGTCCAGAAATGTGAATTTAACATAAAAACTAATGAAAACATCCCTAAAAGTAACTAGATTCTACTAAAAACATACTAAAAATAGTGCCAAAAAGCGTATAAATTATCTGCTCATCACAACACCAAACTTAAATTGTTGCTTGTCCTCAAGCAACTAAAAATCAAATAGGATAAAAAGAAGAGAATATACTATAAATTCCAAACTATCAATGAAACATAGCTCCAATCAAATGAGCGGGACTTATAGCTTTTTGCCTCTTGAATAGTTCTGGCATCTCACTTTATTCATTGAGGTTCAGAATGATTGGCATCTATAGGAACTCAGAGTTCAGATAGTGTTATTGATTCTCCTAGTTCAGTATGATGATTCTTGAACACAGCTATTTTATGAGTCTTGGCCGTGGCCCTAAGCACTTTGTTTTCCAGTATTACCACCGGATACATAAATGCCACAAACACATAATTGGGTGATCCTTTTCAGATTGTGACTCAACTTTGCTAAAGTCCCCAATTAGAGGTGTCCAGGGTTCTTAAGCACACTCTTTTTTTTTTCTTTGGACCTTGACTTTAACCGCTCAGTCTCAAGTTTTCACTTGACACCTACACGCCACAAGCACATGGTTAGGGACAGCTTGGTTTAGCCGCTTAGACCAGGATTTTATTCCTATAGGCCCTCCTATCCACTGATGCTCAAAGCCTTGGGATCCTCTTTATTTACCCTTGACTTTTGGTTTTAAGGGTTATTGGCTTTTTTTCTGCTTGCTTTTTCTTTCTATTTTTTTTTCGCCTATTTTTTTTTCTGCAAGCTTTGTTCTTTGCTGCTTTTTCTTGCTTCAAGAATCATTTTTATGATTTTTCAGATTATCAAATAACATGTTTCCTAGTCATCATTCTTTCAAGAGCCAACATATTTAACATTCTTAAACAACAACTTCAAAAGACATATGCACTGTTCAAGCATACATTCAGAAAACAAGAAGCATTGTCACCACATCAATATAATTAAACTAAGTTCAAGGATAAATTCAAAACTCATGTACTTCTTGTTCTTTTGAATTAAAATATTTTTCATTTAAGAGAGGTGATGGATTCATAGGACATTCATAACTTTAAGACAAAGTTACTAACTACTAATGATCATGTAATGAAGACACAAACATAGATAAGCACTTAACATAGAGAAAACGAAAAACAGAAGAAATAAGAACAAGGAATGAATCCACCTTAGTGATGGTGGCATTTCCTTCTTGAGGAACCAATGATGTCCTTGAGCTCTTCTATGTCTCTTCCTTGTCTTTGTTGCTCCTCCCTCATTGCTTTTTGATCTTCTCTAATTTCATGAAGGATGATGGAGTGCTCTTGATGTTCCACCCTTAATTGTCCCATGTTGGAACTTAATTCTTCTAGGGAGGTGTTGAATTGCTCCCAATAGTTTTGTGGAAGAAAGTGCATTTGAGGCATCTCCGGGATCTCATGGTGATGAGCTTCCTGCGCCTCTTGAGCTCCATGAATGGGCTCTCTTGCTTGCTCCATGAATGGGCTCTCTTGCTTGCTCCATCTTTTTCTTAGTGATGGGCTTTTCTTCCTCAATGGGAATGTCTCCTTCTATAGAAGCTCCAGCTGAGTAACATAGATGGCAGATAAGATGAGGAAAAGCTAGCCTTGCCCCAGGAGAGGGCTTTTCGGCTATTTTGTAGAGTTCAAGGGAGATGACTTCATGAACCTCTACTTCTTCTCCAATCATGATGCTATGGGTCATGATGGCCCGATCCACAGTAACTTCAGATCGGTTGCTAGTGGGGATGATGGAGCGTTGGATGAACTCCAACCATCCTCTAGCCACAGGCATGAGGTCCAATCTTCTTAGTTGAACCGGCTTGCCTTTGGAGTCAATCTTCCATTGAGCTCCTTCCACACATATGTCCATGAGGACTTGGTCCAACCTTTGATTAAAGTTGACCCTTCTAGTGTAGGGGCGTTCATCTCCTTGCATCATAGGCAAGTTAAACGCCAACCTCACATTTTTCGGACTAAAATCCAAGTATTTCCCCCGAACCATTGTAACATAGTTCTTTGGATCCGGGTTCTTACTTTGATCATGGTTCTTGGTGATCCATGCATTGGCATAGAACTCTTGAACCATTAGGATGCCGACTTGTTGGATGGGATTTGTTAGAACTTCCCAACCTCTTCTTTGAATTTCATGTCGGATCTCCGGATACTCATTTCTTTTGAGTTTGAAAGGGACCTCAGGGATCACCTTCTTCTTGGCCACAACATCATAGAAGTGGTCTTGATGAGATTTGGAGATGAATCTTTCCATCTCCCATGACTCGGAGGTGGAAGTTTTTGTCTTCCCTTTCCCTTTTCTAGAGGATTCTCTGGTCTTGGGTGCCATCAATGGTAATGGAAAAACAAAAAGCTTATGCTTTTACCACACCAAACTTAGAATATTGCTCGCCCTCGAGCAAGAAAATAAAGAATTAGATGAAGAAGAAGAAGAAAAGATGGAGAAGAGGGGGGAGGTGTGTTTCGGCCAAGAAGAGAAGAGAGGGTTGTGTTGTGTGAAAATGAGGAAGAATGGAAGGCTTTATATAGGGAAGGGAGGGGGTTAAGGTTTGGCCATATGGGTGGGTTTGGGTGGGAAATTGATTTGAATTTTGAAGGTAGGTGGAGTTTATTGGGTAGGTTTATGGGGAAGAGTGTTTATTGGGAATAGAGGATGATTGAGAAGAGAGAAGAGAGTGAGTGGAGGTAGGTGGGGATCCTGTGGGGTCCACAGATCCTGAGATGATCCTGTGGGTCCACAAATCCTGAGGTGTTCAAGGATTTACAACCTTGCACCAAATTAGGCATGTAAAATGCCCTTGCACACAACTCTGGGCGTTCAGCGCCAGGTTGGTGCCCATTTTGGGCGTTCAACGCCCATTTGTTGCCCATTTTTGGCGTTGAACGCTAGAACCATGCTTGTTCTGGGCGTTCAGCGCCAGCTCCTCTCCAGGGTGCAATTCTGACGTTCAGCGCCCAGATGATGCCCATTTTGGGCGTTCAGCGCCCAGATACTGCCCATTTTGGGCGTTCAACGCCAGAACCATGCTCTGTTCTGGCGTTGAATGCCAGACAGGTGCTTCCTCCAGGGTGTGATTTTTCTTCCGCTGTTTTTGATTCTGTTTATAAATTTTTTGTTTATTTTGTGACTCCACATGATCATGAACCTAAGAAAACATGAAAAACAAAAATAAAATTAGATAAATAAACATTGGGTTGCCTCCCAACAAGCGCTTCTTTAATGTCAATAGCTTGACAGTGGGCTCTCATGGAGCCTCACAAATGTGCAGAGCTTTGTTGAGACCTCCCAATACCAAACTTAGAGTTTGGATATGGGGGTTTGACACCAAACTTAGAGTTTGACTGTGGGGGCTTTGGTTGACTCTGCTTTGAGAGAAGCTTTTTCTGCTTCCTCTCCATCGATGCAGAGAGAGATCCTTGAGTTGTAAATATAAGGTTGTCCTTATTTAATTGAAGGATCAATTCTCCTCTGTCCACATCAATCACAGCTCTTGCTGTGGCTAGGAAAGGTCTTCCTAGGATGATGGATTTATCCTCTTCCTTTCCAGTATCCAGGACTATGAAATCAGCAGGGATGTAAAGGCCTTCAACCTTTACTAACACGTCCTCTACTTGTCCATAAGCCTGTTTTCTTGAATTGTCTGCCATCTCTAATGAGATTTTAGCAGCTTGCACCCCATAGATTCCCAGTTTCTCTATTACAGAGAGGGGCATGAGGTTTATTCCTGAACCAAGGTCACACAGAGCCTTAAAGATCATGGTGCCTATGGTACAAGGTATTATGAACTTTTCAGGATCCTGTCTCTTCTGAGGCAATGTCAGTTGATCCAGATCACTTAGTTCACTGGTGAACAAGGGAGGTTCATCTTCCCAAGTTTCAATACCAAATAATTTGGCATTTAGCTTCATGATTGCACCAAGGAACTTGGCAGCTTGCTCTTCAGTAACATCCTCATTCTCTTCAGAAGAGGAGTACTCATCAGAGCTCATGAATGGCATAAGGAGGTTCAATGGAATCTCTATGGTCTCTAGATGAGTCTCAGATTCCTTAGGTTCCTCAGAAGGAAGCTCCTTATTGATCACTGGACGTCCCAGGAGGTCTTCCTCCTTGGGATTCACGTCCTTCTCCTCTCTTGTGGGTTCGGCCATGGCAATTAATTCAATGGCCTTGCACTCTCCTTTTGGATTCTCTTCTGTATTGCTTGGGAGAGTACTAGGAGGGATTTCAGTGATCCTTTTACTCAGCTGGCCCACTTGTGCTTCCAAATTTCTAATGGAAGACCTTGTTTCATTCATGAAACTCACAGTGGCCTTAGATAGATCAGAGACTAAATTTGCTAAGCTAGATGGATTCTGCTCAGAATTCTCTGTCTGTTGCTGAGTGGATGATGGAAAAGGCTTGCTATTGCTAGACCTGTTTCTTCCACCATTATTAAAGCCTTGTTGAGGCTTTTGATCCTTTCATGAGAGATTTGTGTGATTTCTCCATGATGGATTGTAGGTGTTTCCATATGGTTCACCCATGTATTTTAACTCTGCTATTGCAGGGTTCTCAGGATCATAAGCTTCTTCCTCAGAAGATGCCTCTTGAGTACTGTTGGATGCAGCTTGCATTCCATTCAGACTCTGAGAAATCATATTGACTTGCTGAGTCAATATTTTATTCTGAGCCAATATGGCATTCAGAGTATCAATTTCAAGAACTCCCTTCTTCATAGGCGTCCCATTACTCACAGGATTCCTCTCAGAAGTGTACATAAACTGGTTATTAGCAACCATGTCAATGAGTTCTTGAGCTTCTGCAGGCATTTTCTTTAGGTGAATGGATCCACCTGCAGAAGTATCCAATGACATCTTTGATAGCTCAGATAAACCATTATAGAATATATCCAGGATGGTCCATTCTGAAAGTATGTCAGAAGGACACTTTTGGTCAGCTGCTTGTATCTTTTCCAAGCTTCATAGAGGGATTCACCTTCTTTCTGTCTGAAGGTTTGAACATCAGCTCTAAGCTTGCTCAGCTTTTGAGAAGGAAAAAACTTGGCTAAGAAAGCCGTGACCAGCTTATCCCAAGAGTTCAGGCTGTCTTTGGGTTGAAATTCCAACCATATTCTAGCTCTGTCTCTTACAGCAAAAGGGAAAAGCATGAGCCTGTAGACTTTAGGATCTACTCCATTAGTCTTAACAGTATCACAGATCTGCAAGAATTCAGTTAAGAACTGAAAAGGGTCTTCAGATGGAAGTCCATGAAATTTGCAGTTCTACTGCATCAGAGAAACTAGCTGAGGTTTCAGCTCAAAATTGTTTGCTCCAATGGTAGGAATGGAGATGCTTCTTCCATGTAAATTGGAATTAGGTGCAGTAAAGTCACCAAGCATTCTCCTTGCATTATTGTTGTTGGGTTCGGCTGCCATCTCCTTTACTTGTTCGAAATTTTCAATAAGGTTGTCTTTGGATTGTTGTAATTTAGCTTCTCTTAGTTTTCTCTTCAGAGTCCTTTCAGGTTCTGGATCAGCTTCAACAAGAATGCCTTTTTCTTTGTCCCTGCTCATAAGAAAGAGAAGAGAAAAATAAAAGAAGAGGAATCCTCTATGTCACAGTAAAGAGGTTCCTTATTGTTAGTAGAAGAAGAAAAGGAATAGGGGTGAAGAAGAATGAAGAATCCAAACACCAAGGTGATGATAGGAGCAGAGATGTGAGATGAAGAGAAGTGTTAGTAGATGAATAAATAAATAGAAGGAGCTGAGGGAGAAGGATTTTCGAAAATAATTTTGAAAAAGAGTTAGTGATTTTCGAAAATAGTTTTTGAAAAAGGTTAGTAGTTTTTCGAAAATTCAAATAAAAAATAAAATAATTAGCCTAATTAAAAAGAAATTTTGAAAAAGACAGAAGATTTTTTCGAAAATTAGAGAGAGAGAGTTAGTTAGGTAGTTTTGAAAAAGGTAAGAAACAAACAAAAAGTTAGTTAGTTAGTTGAAACAAATTTTGAAAAGATAAGAAGTTAGGAGGTTAGAAAAGATATTTTGCAATCACTTTTTTGAAAAAGGTAAGATAAGAAGATATTTTTGAAAAGATATGATAGAAATTAGTTTTTGAAAAAGATTTGATTTTTAAAGTCTCAATTAATGACTTGATTCACAAGAAATCACAAGATATGATTCTAGAACTTAAAGTTTGAATCTTTCTTAACAAGTAAGTAACAAACTTGAAATTTTTGAATCAAAACATTAATTGATGATGTTATTTTCGAAAATATGATATAAAATTAAGAAAAAGATTTTTGAAAAATATTTTTGAAATTTTCGAAAATAACTAAAAAAAATTGAAAAAAGATTTGATTTTTGAAAAAGATAAGATTTTTTTTTAATTGAAAATTTGATTTGACTCATAAAAACAACTAGATTTTAAAAATTTTTGAAAAAGTCAAATCTAATTTTCGAAATTTTAAGAGAGAAAAAGGGAAAGATATTTTTTTATTTTTGAATTTTTATGATGAGAGAGAAAAACAAGAAAAATGATGCAATGCATGAAAGTTATGGATCAAAACAATGAATGCATGCAAGAATGCTATGAATGTCAAGATGAACACCAAGAACACTATGAAGATCATGATGAACATCAAGAACATATTTTTGAAAAATTTTTAATGCAAAGAAAACATGCAAGATACCAAACTTAGAATTCTTTAATGCTTAGACACTAAGAATTCAAGAATGCATATGAAAAACAAGAAAAGACACAAACCATGCAAATGCAAATATCAAACAAGAAGACTTACCAAGAACAACTTGAAGATCATGAAGAACACTATGAATGCATGAAAATTTTCGAAAAAAATGCAAGATGAGTATGCAATTGACACCAAACTTATAACATGACTCAAGACTCAAACAAGAAACACAAAAAATATTTTTGATTTTTATGATTTTCTAATTTTTTTGTATTTTCTTTTAATTTTTTTCGAAAATCATTTTGAAAAAGAAAAATAAGGATTCCAAAATTTTTTATATGAATTCCAGGAATCTTATGCTCTTTAGTCTAAAGCTCCAATCAAAGGGTCAGGCATGGCTTAATAGCCAATCAAGCTTTAGTATGTAACTCAAACATGACACGCCTAACATGCCCTACAGGCATGGCTTTACAGCCAGCCAGGCTTCAACATACTTTATGAAACACTATAATTCATTCTTAAAAATTCGGAAGAAAAAATTTTTTTTGAAAACATTTTTAAAAATTTTTTTTTTCGAAAACAAAGGAGAAATTTTTGAAAGATTTTTTTGAAAAATTTTTTTGAAAACTTTTTGAAAAGAAAATGAAAAGAAAGTTACCCAATCTGAGCAACAAGATGAACCGTCAGTTGTCCAAACTCGAACAATCCCCGGCAACGGCGCTAAAAAATTGGTGTTGTTGCCGGATCAAACTTGGCACTGATGTTACCGGACCAAAAGCTTGCCGAAAACTCGAACAATCCCCGGCAA
The DNA here is from genome assembly GCF_003086295.3 of Arachis hypogaea. Taxonomy (NCBI): domain Eukaryota; kingdom Viridiplantae; phylum Streptophyta; class Magnoliopsida; order Fabales; family Fabaceae; genus Arachis; species Arachis hypogaea. The sequence continues at coordinate 71,066,298 of NC_092051.1, read as the reverse complement.
CGGCGCCAAAAACTTGGTATGCGAAATTGTTACTCAGGTTGTGAATTATTGTTCGAAATTGATTCCCTGGCGATGGTACCAAAAACGGATGCACAGAACCATGGTCTAAACATATCTTCACAACTTCGCATAACTAACTAGCAAGTGCACTGGGTCATCCAAGTAATAAACCTTACGTGAGTAAGGGTCGATCCCACGGAAATTGTTGGTATGAAGCAAGCTATGGTCACCTTGTAAATCTCAGTCAGGCGGATATAAAATAGTTATGGAGTTTTCGAAATTAATACTAAAATAAGGATAGAAATACTTATGTAAATCATTGGTGAGAATTTCAGATAAGCGTATGGAGATGCATTCATTCCTCTGAACCCTTGCTTTCCTACTGTCTTCATCCAATCAGTCTTACTCCTTTCTATGGCTGGCTTTGTGTAAGGATGTCACCGGTGCCAATGGCTACTTTCAATCCTCTCGGAAAAATGGTCCAAATGCTCTGTCACAGCACGGCTAATCATCTGGAGGCATCACCCTTGCCGTTGGTTGCATCCTATTCCTCTCTGTGAAAATGGTCCGATGCGCTGTCACTGCATGGCTAATCATCTTGGAGGTTCTCGATCATACTGGAATAGAATTTACTATCCTTTTGCGTCTGTCACTACGCCCAGCACTCGCGAGTTTGGAGTTCGTCACAGTCATTCAATCCCAGAGTCCTACTCGGAATACCACAGACAAGGTTTAGACTTTCCGGACTCTCATGAATGCCGCCATCAATCTAGCTTATACCACGAAGATTCTGATTAAGAGATCTAAGAGATACTCATTCAATATAATGTAGAACGGAAGTGGTTGTCAGGCACGCGTTCATAAGGAATGATGATGATTGTCACGTTCATCACATTCAGGTTGAAGTGCGAATGAATATCTTAGAAACTGAATAAGTTGAATTGAATAGAAAACAGTAGTACTTTGCATTAATCCTTGAGGAACAGCAGAGCTCCACACCTTAATCTATGGACTGCAGAAACTCTACCGTTGAAAATACATAAGTGATAATGGAGTTCATTGGTCTCGGCCCCAGAGGGGAACCAGAGTAACCAAGACTGCGAATACAATGATAAAAAGTTCTATTTATAATAAACTAGTCACTAGGGTTTACAGAGGTAAGTAATTGATGCATAAATCCACTTCCGGGGCCCACTTGGTGTGTGCTTGGGCTGAGCTTGAAGTCTACACGTGGAGAGGTCATTCTTGGAGTTGAATGCCAGCTTTTGTGCCAGTTTGGGCATTGAACTCCACTTTGCAACTTGTTTCTGGCGCTGGACGCCAGAATTAAGCAGAGAGCTGGCGTTGAACGCCAGTTTGCGTCATCTAAACTTGGGTAAAGTATGGACTATTATATATTGCTGGAAAGCCCTGGATGTCTACTTTCCAATGCAATTGGAAGTGCGCCATTTTGAGTTCTGTAGCTCCAGAAATCCATTTTGAGTGCAGGGAGGTCAGAATCCAACAGCATCAGCAGTCCTTCTTCAACCTCTGAATCTGATTTTTGCTCAAGTCCCTCAATTTCAGCCAGAAAATACCTGAAATCACAGAAAAACACACAAACTCATAGTAAAGTCCAGAAATGTGAATTTAACATAAAAACTAATGAAAACATCCCTAAAAGTAACTAGATTCTACTAAAACCATACTAAAAACAGTGCCAAAAAGCGTATAAATTATCCGCTCATCAAACACCAAACTTAGAATGCAACCACATGTCAATTTATTTGAAATAAAACTAAACGAAAGAAACTGTTGTATGTTAAATACAATCACCAAGCCAAGAATCTATCATGAATAAAGCTCTCTTGGTAGTGTATTAACAAACACAGTAAATAAAAGAAAGCATTTAAAACAAGGGAATGACTAAAAACAAAGAGAAAACTAAAATTGTCTCACTAAAAGAAAGATAACAGTGCAAAGAACATTATGATTATGCAAACAAGTGGTGTTGCTGAATGATTTGCATAGAAAAATAAGTGGCACACCAAACTTAGAATCTTGGTGTGTCACTTTCATTTTTTTTATTTGATGCAATCATCCAAAAAGATTGAAAACAATTTGTTGCAAGGCAACACCAAACTTAGAATGTAACCATATGCCATTTTATTGAATTTAAACAAAGTAAAGAAAGAGAACAAAGCATAGAAGAGAAACGTTACCTACTGTTGGCATGTTGTTCTTTACTTTCTTCCTCTTCTTCCAGTTTGTTAAGAGGAATGACCTCAAGGGAGGAGAAGATTCAGCTATTGCCCCCTGTCTTGGTCTCTCCTCAGCAAGCTTTCTTTTGTTAATGGCTTGATTGAGCTTGCTTGCTGGATCAGGGGGAGGATTGCTTGTAGTTGACCTTCTTTTCTTCATGAATATTGTCCTTTGTAGCTTGGTCACAATCCTCTTCTCGGTGCTTTTGTTAATTGCCTTCACTTTCTTGAATCCAAGTCTTGGTGGTTGTGTGATTGTTGGAGTTTTATCTTCATCCAGAGCCTCTTGAATTAGTGGTTCCATGAGCCCTTCCTCTATGCACTTCTCTGCTTCAATTGAGTGTGACTTCTCTTGATTGTCCTCCTCCATTCCTTCTTCACAACTTTCCATCAAGTCCTTTGGGAGGGAATCTTCGTGTTCTATTGTCACTTCAATTAGTTCTTGTGAATGTAAAATCCTTGGCTCATGTTCCTCATTCTTCAGTACAATTTCACTTGACACAAGGACCTTTGGTTCTTGTTTTTCCACTTCCTCACCCACAAATTGGTCTTCATCCTCACTGTTTGATGGTTCTAAGTTCCCCCTTGTTTGCTCTAAGGGCCCATTCATCTTCTTGAGGATGGTTTCTTTTCAGGATTGGGGTTGTGTGTATCTTTCCACAAGTTTTTTGTGTATTTCAATAGCTTGGCATTGGCTTTCTAAGGGTTCTTTGGACCATTGAAGGTAATCTTCAACTGCTAATTCAAGAGATGAAGGTTGAGAGTAATTTTGGTGACATGGATATGTTGTGGTGAAGTTGTGTTGAGGGGTATGGAATGAGTTGTGTGATTGATGGGATGACTTGTATGGATTTTGGAGGAAACTTTGTGTTGAGGCATAATCAAGTGATGAAGAACTTTCAAATGAGAAACTGGGACGTGAGGGTAGATGCTCTTCCTTTCTTTGGTGATGCTTCCATCCACCATGAGGATAATGATATGAATCATTTTATGGTGGTGGTTGGTATCCTATATGATTTTCTTGCTCATCTTGTGTCTCTGAAGCAAATCTCCATGAATTGGAGTGCTCAGAATGTGTATTCTCTTGGTGATATTCCCAGCCACCATTAGAGATTGGTGATGGTGGGTAATATCCCATAAAATTTGTTTGATCATAAGATGAGTTGAACTCCATTTGAATTTTGTAAAACACAACACCAAGGAAAATTGAAATTCATATCTCAGAGATGAATTTCTTAGTAAGGCAATAACTCAAACACCTTGGTTTCAACTTAGAACAGAGAACAAAAATAAAGAAAATGCTTGATCTAGACTTCTCACCCACTTAATCATTGTTGATCTAAATCAATCCCCGGCAACGGCGCCAAAAACTTGATGGTATTTTTGTGGAAAAACGAATTTTCAAAACACCCAAAACTCACCGGCAAGTGTACCGGGTCGCATCAAGTAGTAAAACTCACTTAGAGTGAGGTCGATCCCACAGGGATTGATGGATCAAGCAACTTTAGTGGGTGATTAGTTTAGTCAAGCTAACATTTAAGTGAAATTGGGTAAAACTTGAAGCAACAGAATGTAAATGACAAGGAATTATAAATTGCAGAAAGTAAAATTGCAAGTAGCTTAAATAACAAGAAAGTAAAATAGCTGAAACTTAAATTAGAAGAAATGTAAATTGCTTGAATTGTAAAAGGGATTGGGAGCTGGAATTGCAGAATTTAAACAAGCAGAAGTAGATTGCAACAAACAGTAGAACTAAAGATGAATTGAATTGCAATAGATCTTAAACAGAAAAGCAAAAATACTTGAAGAATGAAAACAGAAAAACTGATGCTTAATTTGCAGCAATTTAAAGGATGTTGAAGATCTCAGAATTGGAAAAGACTAGAAAACAAGTCTAGATCTCAAATCCTTCCTTGATCCAACAAGAACAATTGCAAAATGAAAATATAAAAGTAAATTGCAGAAGAAAAGAAAGTGAAGGCAATAAACAGAATTTGAATTATGCAGAAAGATTAACAAAAGATCTCAAGGTGGAATTGAAACAGAAGTTCTTCAATTCTCCACCCAAGATCCAAGACAAGAATGAAAATTAAGAGAGAGCTTTCTAATGGAGCTGCCCTCCAATATTCTCTAATGGGGCTCCCCTAATGAGATGGAATTGATGCCTTTATATAGGCTTTACAAAGTGAAAATGAAAATGAAATTGAAATTCTAAACAAATTACAATTAAAATAAATTCCTAAGCTAACTAATCCTTGTGCCATTGAGTGATGATGTGGGCTTTGCTTGCTTTGGAATTGAGGAGAAATGGGTTTGGTTGGCCTTGATTCAATTTGGAGAGAAATTGAATTTAAATGGAATTTTGGTTGAATTTTGGCCCATGTGAAAATTGCTCCCAGGAGGATGCTCAGCTCAAGTGGGGAGCAGAGCATTGGAGCTTATGTTGGAGATCCTTGTCTCGTGCCAAGGCTTGGGAGAAGCATCAGGGGAATGCTCAGCTCACAAAGGGAGCTGAGCATTGGTGCCTTGGTGCATGTCTTGTGCGCCTTGTGCTCCTTGCCTTGTCATGATGCGTGCCTTGCTTCCCTGGCCGTGTCAATGTTGCGCCTTGTTCACCCATGAGTAGCGCTCAGCTCTCTAAGTGAGCTGAGCATTGGTGCTTCCAAGGGGAGGTCCCAAGCTCAAACCCTTGTGAAAGCATTTGGAGAAAGGATTTTCCTTAAATTTTATGAAGAGAGCATGACAATGCTATCCAAGAGAGCGTTGTGCTCTCCAAGTGAGCACTATTAGAAGCGCCTCCTTGCCTTGGAGTGAGGCTCCCTCTTCGAATCTTGGTGGTTGCACTTTGGTCTATTTTTGCTTGTTTTTGGCCCTCAAAGATGCATTTCATTCGTGCCTCAATTTCATACCAAATATATATTGCCATACATCGTTGGAAAGCTCTGAATGTCAACTTTCTAACACAACTGGAAGCACATCAATCGGACATCTGTAGCTCAAGTTATAGCCCTTTGAAGGAGGCATGGTCATGTTGTGAGCTCCGAGATTTTAACTTAGCCAAAATTTTTCTTCCAAGCTCATCTTTGCATCAGGTTAATGCTCAGCTCTTGGCAAGAGCGGAGCATTGTATGCGGATTGCCTATTATCCTTTAATTTGGTCATGGGCCACGCTTTTAAAAGCGTGGCCTAAGGCTCCAAAGTGTGCTCCAACTTCAAAGTGTTCCCCAAAGCTCTTTTTTTCTCCTTTTTAGCTTATTTTGTGCTTCTTTGCTTCTTTTTCTTCTTATTTCCTACAAGATTTATAAAATCAAAAGATCAATGAAATGTATCAATTAAGCATAAAAGCATTCATTATTCAAGCACAAATCATCAATTTCTTGTATGAAAAAGCATAGAAAAACATGACATGGTGACATGTCATCACCGGGGTGACGAATGTCAGAATAGATTCCAGGATCCCAAACTTTGCTTTTAAATCCGCCTTCGTCTTGATCTATATTTTTTCATCCGGGCAGTTTAGAAATTAGATTCTCACCAAGATAACCAAACATTTTCCGAGATCCATTTGATTGAACATGATGCTAATCCATGCACTTCGAGTTGAAGCGTGGAACCTTATTGAACCTTGTGCACCAGCTCTGAGTGCGAGCCTTTTTCCTCTTACTCTTAAAGTCGCAGAGAGCTCTAAGCTGGCTATCTGTTTCAAGCAAACCATATTCAAGTAGAATAGTAAAGATAAAGGTTAAGGATTGTACCCACTTGAAGCTTGTATTAGGTGGTAATGGCCTTGGGATAGGTGTTTCCAGTGGTTCTGTAAGCTCTACTCCCTTGTGCTCTTCTGTGAATTTCTCCACTTCCTGGCAGAATTCTTCAAATGCAACATCGTCCTGATCAAAGTCTTCTATGTCTTCCGCATCACTCAAGTCATAAGCTGGAGGTTGAGAGAAATCTACCTCCGCATCTTCTTCGTATTCACTTGGATAAGGTTCTTCAATCTCAGATAATTTACTTGCAGATGCAAGTTCATTACTAGGAGAACTTGACTTGTGACTATCATCATCAAGGAAACTTGCTTCTTGGATTATTCCGTCTAATTATTCATAAAAGACTTGCCTTGGGGTTGTGCACTATCCTCCTTAGCATCAATTGTAACATCCTTGACAGAATTCTCCACAATTCTAGATTCCCATGGAAGTTCAGCGTCTCCTAAGTCTTCACCAACTCTTCTTCTTCTATAATGATAGTTTCCTCTACTTGTTCTAGTATGAAGTCATGCTCTGTTCTGTCCACTGGAGTTTCTAGTATCTCCTTCATGCTACGCTCTTCATTAGATTGTCCACATGGGGTTGTGGAAGGTTTTTGAATGTTCGAACGTCTAGAAGATAATTGACTTATTGCTTGCTCCAGTTGATGAAGGGTTGTTTGAAGTTGATCTACTATTTTCTTGAGGTGAACTTGTGATTCTGGAGGTGATGGATTTGGACATGGTACATAGGGAAGTGGTGGTGTTTGGGAGTAATCGGATTGGGATTGGGGTAAATAAGGATCATATGGTGGTGAATGGTGAAAAGGCACTTGTGAATGTGGCAGTTCAAAGCTACGTTGAGAGGGTGGTCTATAGGCACAGGGTGGGGCTTGTTGGTAGTTACAAGGTTGTCCACCATATCTGTCAGCTTGGTATGCATTGTAGAATGGCCTTTGTCCATGATATCTTGGAGGGTGTTGTTGCCTAAAGGGTTGATCAAATCCTCTTGGCTCCATCCATCTTTGATTTCTCTGACCTTGATTCATATTTCTGTTATAGCTTTCACTCCTTTCAACAATATTAGAACCAAACTCAAAGCGAGAAGGGTGAGAATTCATAGTAGCTAATAAAAATAAAAAAAAAAGCAAAAATAAAAATAAATAAACAGCCAAAATAAAATATTTACAATAACCAATAATAAGACACACGTTTGTATTTTTCTGGCAACGGCGCCATTTTGACGTTAGGATTTTTGCTGGTAAAGAATTTTATAAAAATAATCGCGTTGTAGATATAGTTTCTAAACCGACAGAAATCCCTTTGTACAAATGTTTTGGTTGTCACAAGTAACAAACCCCTAAATAAATTGATAACCGTAGTATTTAAACCTCGGGTCGTCTTCTCAAGGAACTGCAGGGAGGTGTGTTCTTATTATTGGTTACGAAGATTGTAAATTGGGGTTTTGAAAGTAAGGAACAAGTAATTTGAATGACAAGTAAAATAAATAAATAACTGTGAAACATACTTTTGGCAAGATATGAGAAATTAGAAGTCATATTCTAGTTATCCTTATCAATGGAGACGAGAATTGAATCTTAATCCCACTTAGTTAGCCTTTACTAAAGCAAGGGAAGATCAAGTGAATTAATTAGTCTGGTCTTCAGGTTCTGGTCAATTCCTAAGAAGGAACTGGAATTATTGAAGTTCAATTCAATTAGCAAAGATAACAATTATTGATCATGTTGAGTTTGATAATTCCTGAGTTACTGATTTCTTAACCAAGACCAAAAGGGAAAAATTAAATCTACTCAAATAAAAATATCTTCAGATTGGAAGTAACAGTAACATAAATAAAAGAGAGCAATCATAAACTGAAATACCTCAAATAACATTAATTAAGAGAATTATCTGTAACACAGAAAAGTTCATAAATTAAATTGAGAAGATAATAAAAAGGAAAGTTGAACCTGATAAAAAGGGACAATCATGGAAGCAAGAAAAATCCTAAATCCTAATCCTAAGAGAGAGAGGAGAGAACCTCTCTCTAAAAACTACATCTAACTCATGAAAAGTGAATAATTGGAGACTCTCCTTTGAATGGATGCATTGCCCCACTTCATAACCTCTGTTCTGTGCCTTTTGGACTTGGATTTGGGCCAAAAAGGGCTTCAGAAATCGCTGAGAGTGTTTTCTGTAATTTCTGGTGTGTGGCCTCTGTCACGCGTCCGCGTGGGTCACGCGGTCACGTCATCTAGAGTTTTCCTTATCACGCGTTCGCTTCGGTCATGCGTCCGCGTCATCTGCGTTCTGCTCAAGGCGCGCGTTCGCGGCATTCATGCATTCGCGTCGCTGTCTTTTTGCGCCAGGCATGCGGCCGCGTCGCCCACGCGTTCGCGTCGCTGCCAGTTTCTTCAAAAATTCCATTTTGTACTTTCCTTCCATTTTTGTATGTTTCCTTTCCATCCTTTAAGTCATTCCTGCCTTTAGAATATCTGAAAATACTTAACACACAAATCACGGCATCGAATGGTAATAAAGAGTAATTAAAATAATTATTTTTAAAGCATAGGAAACATGTATTTCACACATATCACATAATAAGGAAGGGAAAGTAAAACCATGCAATTAACATGAATAAGTGAGTGAAGGATTGAATAAATCACTTAAATTAGGCACAAAATATATCATAAAATATGGGTTTATCAGTCATCCTTGTAAATCTCAGTCAGGCAGATTCAAATGGTTATGAGGTTTGATAATTAAAATATAGATAAAATATACAATAAATATAGTAATACTTATGTAATTCATTGGTGGGATTTCAAATAAGCGTAAGGAGATGCTTTGTTCCTTCTGAATCACTACTTTCCTACTGTCTTCATTCAATCATTCATACTCCTTTCCATGGCAAGCTGTATGTTGGGGGATCACTATTGTCAATGGCTACCGTCCGTCCTCTCAGTGAAAATGGTCCAAATGCGCTGTCATCGCACGGCTAATCATCTGTCGGTTCTCACTCATGTTGGAATAGGATCCATTGATCCTTTTGCGTCTGCCACTACGCCCAGCACTCGCGAGTTTGAAGCTCGTCACAGTCATCCCATTCCAGATCCTACTCGGAATACCACAGACAAGGTTTAGACTTTCCAGATCTCAAGAATGCTGCCAATTGATTCTAGCTTATACCATGAATACTCTGATCGTGAACCAGGAGGCTAAGAGATACACACTCAAGCTAGTACAGATAGAACGGAGGTGGTTGTCAGGCACGCGTTCATAAGTGAGAATGGTGATAAGTGTCACGGATCATCACATTCATCAAGTTGAAGTGCGAGTGAATATCTTGGAATAAGAATAAGCTTGAATTGAATAGAAAGACAATAGTATTTTGCATTAATTCATGAGGAACAGCAGAGCTCCACACCTTAATCTATGGGGTGTAGAAACTCCACCGTTGAAAATACATAAGTGATAATAGTGTTCATTGGCTTCGGCCCCAGAGGGGGAACCAAAATGACCAAGACTTCTAATACAATAGTAAAAAGTCCTATTTATACTAAACTAGTTACTAGGGTTTATAGAGATAAGTAATTGATGCAGAAATCCACTTTCGGGGCCCACATGGTGTGTGCTTGGGTTGAGCATTGAGCTTTACATGTGTAGAGACTTCTCTTGGAGTTAAACGCCAGGTTGCAGCCTGTTTGTGGCGTTTAACTCTTGTTTGTAACCTGTTTCTAGCGTTTAACTTTAGAATAGGGCAGGAAGTTGGTGTTTGAACGCCAGTTTGCATCATCAAAACTCGAGCAAAGTATAGACTATTATATATTTCTGGAAAGCTCTGGATGTCTACTTTCTAACGCAATTGAAATCGCACCAATTAGGTTTCTATAGCTCCAGAAAATCTATTTCGAGTGCAGGGAGGTCAGAATCCAACAGCATCTGCAGTCCTTTTTCAGCCTCTGAATCAGATTTTTGCTCAGGTCCCTCAATTTCAGCCAGAAAATACCTGAAATCATAGAAAAACACACAAAATCATGGTAAAGTCTAGAAATGTGATTTTTATTTAAAAACTAATAAAAATATAATAAAAATTAACTAAAACATACTAAAAACTACCTAAAAATAATGCCAAAAAGCGTATAAATTATCAGCTCATCACAACACAAAACTTAAATTGTTGCTTGTCCCCAAGCAACTGAAAATCAAATAGGATAAAAAGAAGAAAATATACTATTAAATTCCAAAATATCAATGAAACTTAGCTCTAATTAGATGAGTGGGACTAGTAGCTTTTTGCCTCTGAATAGTTTTGGCATCTCACTTTATCCTTTGAAGTTCAGAATGATTGGCATCTATAAGAACTCAGAATTTAGATAGTGTTATTGATTCTCCTAGTTCAGTATGTTAATTCTTGAACACAGCTACTTTATGAGTCTTGGCCGTGGCCCTAACCACTTTGTTTTCCAGTATTACCACCGGATACATAAATGCCACAGACACATAACTGGGTGAACCTTTTCAGATTGTGACTCAGCTTTGCTAGAGTCCCCAATTAGAGGTGTCCAGGGTTCTTAAGCACACTCTTTTTTTGCTTTGGATCACGAATTTAACCGCTCAGTCTCAAGTTTTTTACTTGACACCTTCACGCCACAAGCACATGGTTAGGGACAGCTTGGATTAGCCGCTTAGGCCAGGATTTTATTCCTTTGGGCCCTCCTATCCATTAATGCTCAAAGCCTTGGATCCTTTTTACCCTTGCCTTTTAGTTTAAAGGGTTACTGGCTTTTTGCTCTTGCCTTTTGGTTTAAAGAGCTCTTGGCTTTTTCTGCTTGCTTTTTCTTTTCTTTCTTTTTTTTTCTTTCGCAAGCTTTGCTTTTTCACTACTTTTTCTTGCTTCAAGAATCAATTTTATGATTTTTCAGATTATCAAATAACATTTCTCCTTTTTCATTATTCTTTCAAGAGCCAACAATTTTAACATTCATAAACAACAATATCAAAAATATGCACTGTTCAAGCATTCATTCAGAAAACAAAAAGTATTGTCACCACATCAAAATAATTAGACTAATCTCAAGGATGAATTCAAAATTCATGTACTTCTTGTTCTTTTTCTTTTAGAACATTTTTCATTTAAGAAAGGTAAAGGATTCATAGGACCTTTATAGCTTTAAGGCATAGACACTAGACACTAATGATCATGCAATGAAGACACAAACATAAATAAAAATAAAGCATAGAGAACGAAAATAGAAAAAATAAATAGGCAAGGAGATTAAGGAATGGGTCCACCTTAGTGAGGGTGGCGTCTTCTTCCTCTTGGAGAACCAATGGTGCTCTTGAGCTCCTCTATGTCTCTTCCTTGCCTTTGTTGCTCCTCCCTCATAGCTCTTTGATCTTCTCTAATCTCATGGGGAATGATGGAGTGCTCTTGGTGTTCCACACTTAGTTGTCCCATGTTGGAACTTAATTCTCCTAGTGAGGTGTTAATTTGTTCCCAATAGTTTTGTAGAGGAAAGTGCATCCCTTGAGGCATCTTAGGGATTTCATGATGAGGAATTTCCTCATGCTCTTGTTGAGGTCCATGAGTGGGCTCTCTTGTTTGCTCTATCCTTTTCTTAGTGATGGGCTTTTGAGATGAATCTCTCCATCTCCCATGACTCAGAATTGGAAGCAACTGCCTTCCCTTTCCTCTTTCTAGAGGTTTCTCCGGCCTTAGGTTCCATTAATGGTTATGGAAAAACAAAAAGTGATGCTTTTACCACACCAAACTTAAAAGGTTTGCTCGTCCTCGAGCAAAGAAGGAAGAATGAAGGAGAAGAAGAGGAAAATAGAGGAGATGGAGGGAGAGGGAGAATTCGGCCAAGGGGGTATAAAGTGTTTGTGATGTGTGAAATTGAAGGAGTGATGAGGGGTATATATAGAAGTGGGGGGAGGGTTAGGTTCGTGCATTTGGGGTTGGGTTTGAAGGTAGGTGGTGTTTTGGGGAAAAGTGAATGAGGTGATTGGTGAAGGGTATTTGGGAAGAGATATGGAGGTGATTGGTGAAGAGAGAGTGAGTTGAGGTTGGTGGGGATCCTGTGGGGTCTACAGATCTTGAGGGGTCAAGGACTTAGCATCCCTGCTCCATTTAGGCGTGCAAAGCGCCCTTAGAGTGCAATTCTGGCGTTAAAAGCCAGGTTGCTGCTTGTTTCTGGCGTTTAATGCCAGCTTTTCTCCCTTTCTTGGCGTTTAACACCAACTTGGTGCTCTGTTCTGGCGTTAAACACCAGTCTGGTGCCTGTTTCTGGCGTTAAACGCCCAAAATGGTGCCAGACTGAGCGTTTAACGCCCATTCTGCTACTCTTACTGGCGTTTAAATGCCAGTAAGCTCTTCTTCCAGGGTGAGCTATTTTTAATGCTATTTTTCATTTTGTTTTTTATTTTTCAGTTGTTTTTGAGTCTTCACATGATCATCAACCTAAAGAAAACATAAAATAGCAATGGAAAATAAATAGATATAATTAAATGACATTGGGTTGCCTCCCAATAAGCACTTCTTTAATGTCAATAGCTTGACAGTGAGCTCTCATGGAGCCTCACAGATAATCAGAGCAGGGTTGGGGCCTCTTAACACCAAACTTAGAGTTTGGTTGTGGCCTCTCTACACCAAACTTAGAGTTTGGTTGTGGCCTCCCAACACCAAACTTAGAGTTTGAATGTGGGGGTTTTGTTTGACTCTATATTGAGAGAAGCTTTTCATGCTTCCTCTCTATGGTTACAGAAGGAGAACCTTGAGTCTTGAATACATGGTAGTCCTCATTCAACTGAAGGACCAACTCTCCTATGTCAACATCAATCACAGCTTTTGCTGTGGCTAGGAAGGGTCTGCCAAGGATGATCGATTCATCCTCATACTTCCTAGTGTCAAGGATTATGAAATCAGCAGGGATGTAAAGGCCTTCAACCTTCACTGGCACGTCCTCTACTAGTCCATAAGCCTGTTTTATTGATTTGTCTGCCATCTCTAGTGAGATTCTTACAGCTTGTACCTCAAAGATTCCCAGTTTCTCCATTACAGAGAGGGGCATGAGGTTTATCCCTGACCCTAGGTCACACAGAGCCTTCTCAAAGGTCATGGTGCCTATGGTATAAGATATGAAGAATTTTTCGGGATTTGGTTTCTTCTGAGGTAATGTCTGCCTCATTAATGGATTCAGTTCATTGGTGAACAAGGGGGGTTCATCCTCCCTAGTCTCAGTACTAAATAACTTGGCATTCAACTTCATGATTGCTCCTAGATATTTAGCAACTTGCTCTTCAGTGATGTCTTCATCCTCTTCAGAGGAAGAATATTCATCAGAGCTCATGAATGGCAGAAGGAGGTTCAATGCAATCTCTATTGTCTCTGTATGAGCCTCAGATTCCTTTGGTTCCTCAAAGGGAAACTCCTTTCTGTCCAGAGGACGTCCCATGAGGCTTTTCTCACTGGGACTCACGTCCTCCTCACTCTCTCCAGGTTTGGCCATGTTGGTTATGGTTATGGCCTTGCACTCTCTCTTGGGACTTTCTTCTGTATTGCTTGGGAGAGTACTGGGAGGAGTTTCAGTAATCTTCTTACTCAGCTGACCCACCTGTGCCTCCAAATTTCTAATGGAGGACCTTGTTTCATTCATAAAACTTAGTGTGGTCTTGGATAGATCAGAGACTATGGTTGCCAGGCCAGAATGGCTCTGTACAGAATTCTCTGTCTGTTGCTGAGAAAATGATGGAAAAGGTTTGCTATTGCCAAACCTGTTTCTTCCATCATTATTGTTGAAGCCTTGTTGAGGCTTCTGTTGATCCTTCCATGAGAAATTTGGATGATTTCTCCATGAAGGATTATAGGTGTTTCCATAGAGTTCTCCCATGTAATTCACCTCTGCCATTGCAAGGTTCTCAGGATCATAAGCTTCTTTTTCAGAAGATGCTTCTTTAGTACTGTTGGATGCAGCTTGCAATCCATTCAGACTCTGAGAAATCATATTGACTTGCTGAGTCAATATTTTGTTCTGAGCCAATATGGCAATCAGAGTATCAATTTCAAGAACTCCTTTCTTCTGAGTTGTCCCATTGTTCACAGGACTCCTCTCAGAGGTGTACATGAACTGGTTATTTGCAACCATTCCAATGAGTTCCTGAGCTTCTGTAGGGGTTTTCAGATGAAGAGATCCTCCTACAGAATGGTCCAATGAAATTTTTGACAACTCAGACGTCACCATCATAGAATATACATATGATGCTCCATTCTGGAAGCATGTCAGTAGGACACCTTTTGATTAGTTGCTTATATCTTTCCCAATCTTCATAGAGGGACTCACCTTCCTTCTGTCTGAAGGTTTGGATTTCCACTCTAAGCTTGCTCATCTTTTGAGGTGGAAAGAATTTGGCCAGAAAAGCACTAACCAGCTTTTCCCAAGAGTTCAGGCTTTCCTTAGGTTGTGAATCTAACCATGTTCTAGCTCTGTCTCTTACAGCAAAAGGGAAAAGCATAAGCCTGTAGAACTCGGGATCAACTCCATTGATCTTGACAGTATTACAGATTTGCAAGAATTCAGCTAAAAACTGATGAGGATCTTCCATTAGAAGTCCATGAAACTTGCTATTCTGCTGTATTAGAGAAACTAATTGAGGCTTAAGCTCAAAGTTGTTTGCTCCAATTGCAGGAATTGAGATGCTTCTTCCATAGAAGTTGGAAGAGGGTGCAATAAAGTCACCAAGCATCTTCCTTGCATCTCCACCATTGTTATTAGGTTCGGCCATGTCTCCTTCTTTTTCAAAAATTTCTGTCAGGTCCTCTCCAGAGGGTTGTGCCTTAGCTTCCCTTATCTTCCTCTTCAGAGTCCTTTCAGGTTCGGGATCAGCTTCAACAAGAATGTTCTTATCCTTGTTCCTACTCATATGAAAAAGAAGAGAACAGAAAAGAAGAGGAATCCTCTATGTCACAGTATAGAGATTCCTTTATGTGAGTAGAAGAAGAGAAGAATAGAAGAAGGGGAAGAGAAAAATTCGAACACAGAGAAGAAGAGGGGGTTCGAATTATAAGAAGAAGAGAAGTGTTAGTAAATAAATAAAATAAATAGAAAGAGATGAGAGAGAGAGGGAGAATTCGAATTTTGAATTAAAATAAAAAGGAAAATATTTTTGTTTTTATTTAATTAATTAATTAGAATTCGAAAAATTAAGAAGGAAAATAAAATTAAATTAAAATTTAAAACAATTAGTTAATGAAAAGAAATTTTTAAAAAAGAGGTTAGTGATTTTCGAAAATAAGAGAGAGAAAAGTAGTTAGGTGGTTTTGAAAAAGATAAGAAATATTAAAATAAATAAAAAGTAAAGTAGTTAATTGAAAAAGATTTGAAAATCAATTTTGAAAAGATAAGAAGTTAGAAAAGATTTTGAAATTAAATTTTGAAAAAGATATGATTGAAATTTATTTTGAAAAAGATTTGAAAAGGAAATTAAAAAGATTTGATTTTTAAAAATTAAAGTTGATTACTTGACTAACAAGAAACTAAAAGATATGATTTTAAAATTTAAAGATTGATCCTTTCTTAATAGGCAAGTAACAACTTGAAAATTTTTGAATCAAAATATTAATTGTTAGCATTAAGAAAAAGATTTTGAAAATTGATTTTGAAAATTTTCGAAAATAATTAAAAAACTGAAAAAGATTTGATTTTTGAAAAAGATAGAATTTTTAATTTTGACAATTTGACTTGACTAATAAGAAACAACTAAATTTTAAAACTTTATGACTAAATCAATCTAAAATTTCAAAAATTATGAGTGAAATAAGGGAAAGATATTTTTTTATTTTTGAATTTTAATAAGGAAAGAGAAAAACATCTAAGTGACACTTAACATAAAAATTATGAATCAAAAAAAGGAAAACATGCAAGAACACTTTGAATGTCAAGATGAACACCAACAACACTTTGAAGATCATGATGAACATCAAGAATATTTTTTTGAAAATTTTTAAGAAAAGAAAGATATGCAAGACACCAAACTTAAAAATTTTTAGATTTTAGACACTAATAATTCAAAAATGCATATGAAAAACAAGAAAAGACACAAAACAAGAAAATGTAAAGATCAAATAAGGAAAATCATCAAGAACAATTTAAAGATCATGATGCATGAATTTTTGAAAATAAGAAAAATGCAATTGACACCAAACTTAAAAATTGACACTAGACTCAAACAAGAAACACAAAATTTTTTGGTTTTTATGATTTTATGAAAATTTTTTGTATTTTTCGAAAATTATTTTGAAAAAGAAAATAAAGAAATTCAAAATTTTTAATACGAATTCCAAGAATCATGCAATGTTAGTCTAAAGCTTCAGTCTAAAAAGATTAGACATGGCAGGCCAAGCTTCAGCAGGACATTACATACAACAGCCAAATTGATGGGAATCAATTAGCTCCTGTGATGATAAAAGCATCATCTGAAACTCTAGAATTCATTCTTAAAAATTCTGAAGAACAAATATAAATTATATATTTTTTTTTTGAATTTTTTTTTCGAAAATAAAAAGAATAAAAACAAAAAGCTTAAAATTAAAATAAAATTACCTAATCTGAGCAACAAGACGAACCGTCAGTTGTCCAAACTCGAACAATCCTCGGTAACGGCGCCAAAAACTTGGTACGCACGATTGTAATCTCAACTCTTTTTCACAACTCCGCACAACTAACCAGCAAGTGCACTGGGTCGTCCAAGTAATAAACCTTACGTAAGTAAGGGTCGATACCACAGAGATTGTCAGCTTGAAGCAAGCTATGGTCATTCTTGTAAATCTCAGTCAGGCAGATTCAAATAAAGATAGTAATACTTATGTAATTCAATGGTGGGATTTCAGATAAGCGTATGGAGATGCTTTGTTCCTTCTGAATCACTGCTTTCCTACTGTCTTCATTCAATCATTCATACTCTTTTCCATGGCAAGCTGTATGTTGGGGGATCACCGTTGTCAATGGCTACCGTCCGTCCTCTCAGTGAAAATGGTCCAAATGCATTGTCACCGTGATGGATATTTTGGAAAATGAATTCCAAAACACCTAAAACTCACCGGCAAGTATACTGGGTCGCATCAAGTAGTAAAACTCACTTAGAGTGAGGTCGATCCCACAGGGATTGATGGATCAAGCAACTTTAGTGGGTGATTAGTTTAGTCAAGCTAACATTGAGTGAATTGTGTGAAGTTGATCAGCAGAAAGTAAATAGCAAGTAAAATTTAAGTGCAGAAAGTAAATGTGCAGAAACTTAAAGAACAAGAAAAGTAAATTGCAGAAACTTAAATGACAAGAAATGTAAATTGCATTAAATGTAAAGGGGAGTGGGTGCTGGAAATTAAAGAAAGCAATAGATCAAGCAACTGGAAATTTAAATTGCAGGAAAGTGTAAATGTGCAGGAAATTTAACCAAGCTAAATGTGAACGGAAATGTGAAATTGTAGAATGCAAGAAAGGAAATTACAGTAAAGTAAAAGTAGCAGAAGAATTAAATGGCTTGAAAGTAAATTGAGTTGGGTGCTGAGAATTAAAATTCAACAGAAAAGTGTAAATAGCAATCAAACAGAGAAGTAAGAGATGCAATAACATGCAACAGATCTAAACAGAAAAGGGAAATTGCTTGAAAAATTCAAAACAGCAAGATATCTCAATTTAATTGCAAATTTCGAAAAGACAAGTGAAGATCTCAGGGGATCAATGAGACTAGAAAACAAGTCTAGATCTCAACCCCTTCCTTGATCCAACAGAAAATAAGATGCAGGAAATTAAAGATTAAAGCAATGAAGAGAACTTTGATTCAAATCACAATTCACTTGAAAGTTGCAGAAGAAGAACAAGAGAAGTTGCAGATAGAGAATGAAAACTAAGAGAGAGATCTCTCAAATAGAGCCAGCCCCTATACTCTCTAATGGGACTGACCTCCTTTTGAAAATGAGAATGATGCCTTTATATAGGCTTTTTACAAAATGAAAATAAATTAAAATTAAAATGAAAAACAAATTAAATGAAAATCCTAATTCTAGCTTGTTCTTGTGCCTTTGAGTGATGATGTGGGCTTTGCTTGCTTTGGATTTAAAGAGAGATGGGTTTGGTTGGCCTTGATTCAATTTGGTGAAGAATTGAATTTAATTGGAATTTTGGTTGAATTTTGGCCCATGGGTGACACTCCCAGGGCACGGCTCAGTTCAAATATCAAACTGAGCTCTCTATTTGCACTTGGTGTGCCAAGTTGTGCGCACCAAGTCTTCTTTGTTGCTGCCCCCTTTGATCCTTGCTCGTGTCACGTTGTTGGAGTGCATGGGGGAGTAGTGCTCAGTTAGGAAAGTGAACTGAGCTTTTCTTTGTGTGCCTTGGTAGCGCCTTTGGCTTGAGTGTGAGGTCTTGAGTTCGAACTTTGGTGGAAGCACTTTTGTGAGCCTTTTCCTTGAATTTTCTTGAGTGGGAGCCCGATAAAGCTCAGTTGGGAAAGTGAACTGAGCGCTATTTTGCTTTGGAGTGAGGCTCCAGCTTCGAACCTTGGTGGAAGCATTGGCTGATTTTTTTTTTCTTATTTTTGGCCCTTAAAGATGCATTTCACTTGTGCCTCAATTTCATGCCAAATATGGACTATTATATATCGTTGGAAAGCTCTAAATGTCAGCTTTCTAATGCAACTAGAAGCACATCAATTGGACATATGTAGCTCAAGTTATAGCCCTTTGAATGAGGCATGGTCATGCTGTAAACGCCCAAGTTTTAACTTAGCGAAAATTCTTGCTTCCAAGCTAAGTTTCTTGTACGGCAAAGCTAAGTTCATTAAGTTAACCGAGCTTTGAGTGCTGGTTACCAATTTTCTTTGATTTGGTCATGGGCCACGCTTTTAAAAGCGTGGCCTAAGGCTCCAAAGTGTGCTCCAACTTCAAAGTGTGCCCCAAAACTCTTTTTTTCTCCTTTTTAGCTTATTTTGTGCTTCTTTGCTTCTTTTTCTTCTTATTTCCTACAAAGTTTATCAAATCAAAAGATCAAAGAAATATACCATTTAAGCACCAAAGAATGCAATATTTAAGCACTAATCATCAATTTCTTGTATGAAAAAGCATAGAAAAACATGACATGATGACATGTCATCACAACACCAAACTTAAACCTTGCTTGTCTCCAAGCAAGAAAAGAATCATGCAATTAAGATTGACAACCTAAGGTAAGAAGGATAGCAACTCAATTATTCATGGTTAGCTAGTTTTCTATGCATGCTACAATCACAAAAGAAATGTAAATGATTGATGCTTCTATCTAGCTCAATTTATGAAATCTTTTTCTTATATTTCTTCCTTGAAACAAGCTTTTGATTTACTTATTAGCTTCTCCTTTTGGGTGCTTTGCCCCATGAGTTGATAACAAAGCTACGATTCTAAATGCTTTGTTTTCAAGTTTTACCACTTGATACATAAGCACCACAAGAATTTGAATTAGAGGACTTCATTAAGCTCATTTTTCTTTTCTTTTCTTGACTCTCTAATCATTGATGCTTAGAACCTTGAGCTTTAAGGGAGTGCTTTTGCACTTGAGCCTAGCCTTGACTTCTAAGTGTTTTGTTTTCAAGCATTTGGCTTGATACATAAACACCACAAGTACTTAACAAATAAATTGCCATTGGTACTCAGAGCCTTCAGCTTTCTCATTCTTTCCCTTTTTCTTTTCTTGCCCTTTTTTGCTTTTTCTTTCAAGGTTTTCATGATTTTCAAAAGATTTCACAAAATGTACTAGATGAAAACTTCAATAAAATCCAATGCAATTGAGCAACAATTAATTATACTAGCTTTCTAATACTTGTATGCACATGCTAAAATATTCTTTAATTCCTTGTTTGTTTATGATCATAATGCTTTATTGCTTTTGAACTCACAAAACTCAAGTTGGTAGTCATAATGCCACAGCAACATGTTACAAATCAAGATTCAAGCTATGCTTTATTCATACACACATGTAAACAGAAAAGATGAAGACAATCATGCAATTTAAGTGCTAGAAACAAATGAGGAGAAAAGGAACTCTACAACCTTGTAGTTCATCTTCATTATTGTTGTCCTTTTTCCTCTATTCTTCCTCTTTCCCTTGCCAAACTCAAAATGCTTACTCATCCTCAAGCAACAATTAGAACAATGGCTATGGGGCTAAGATGGATCATGAATGTCTTATACAATGAAATGTTAGTAGCACATGTGTTTTAAGCAAGCAGAATTAAAGATAACAATCAAGGCACAAGAGACAAAGACATTTTGATTGCATAGATAAGAAGGTGTGCACAATACATTGCATAAAAGATAAGTGGCACACCAAACTTAGTGTGACACTTTCACTTGAAATTGATGCAAGTATCTAGTAGATATGGGAACCAAATTTTTGTTGCATAGCAACACCAAACTTTGAATGCAATCCTATGTCAATTTATTTGAATTAAAACTAAATGAAAAAAGAAAAACTGTTATATGTTAAATACAATCACCAAGTGAAGAATCTTTCATGAATAAAGGATATCTTGGTGAAGTATTAACAAGAATAGTTAAACAGCAAATTAAATGAAAATAATTAAAGATAGAAAAATGACTAAAGCAAGTAGAATAAAAAAAAGTGTCAAATTAAAAGAGAAAAATAAAATTGTAGAGGCATTATGATTATGCAGACAAGTAGTGTTACTTGAATGAATTGCATAGAAAATAAGTGGCACACCAAACTTAGAATCTTGGTGTGTCACTTTCATTTTTGATTTGATGCAAGCATTCAAAAAGATTGAAAACAATTTGTTGCAAGGCAACACCAAACTTAGAATGTAACCATATGCCAATTTATGGAATTTAAACAAAGCAAGAAGAAGAAATGTACCTACGGTCTACCTGTTCTTCACTTTCTTTCTCTTCTTCCAATTTGTTAAGAGGAATGACCTCAAGGGGGAAAAGGTTTTAGATATTGTCCCCTTTCTTGGTTTCCTCTCAACAAGCTTTCTTTTGTACATGGCTTGATTGAGCTTGCTTGCTAGTGATCCAGGGGTTGGATTGCTTGTGGTTGACCCTCTATTCTTCACGAATATTTTCCTTGATAGCTTGGTCACAATCCTCTTCTTGGTGCTTTTGTTAATTGCCTTCACTTCCTTGAATTCAAGACATGATTGCTGTGTGATTTTTGGAGTGTTTTCTTCATCAACAGTCTTTTGAATTGGTTGTTCCATGAGCCTTTCCTCTTTCTTCTTTGTACTCAACAACTGAGCTAACCTTACTTCCATGTTTTTGAGGGACTTTTCTTGTTCTTCCCAGTACTTCTTTGTCTCCTCCGCAAATCTTTTGAGCATGGACTCAAGTTTTGAGAGTCTTTGGCTATTGGAAGTTTGTTTTGGTTGTGAGTCTTTGGCTATTGGACAATCTCTCACGTGACTTGACTGCTCAGAATTTGTAGTTTCTTGGTAATACTCCCAGCCACCATTAGAATCATGACTTGCATCATTTTGTGGTGGAGAGAAATATCCCATATGATTTTCTTTCTCATCTTGTGTTTTTGAAGCAATTCTCCATGAATTGGAGTGCTCATAATGTGTATTCTCTTGGTGATATTCCCAGCCATCATTAGAGATTGATGATGGTGGGTAATATCCCATAAAATTTTGTTTGACCATAAGATGAGTTGAACTCCATATGTATTTTGTAAACATCAATGAAAATTGAAATTACTCATATCAGAGATGAGAATTTCTTAGTGAGGCAAAAACACAAACACCTTGGTTTCAAGAACAAAAACAAAAAAAATGCTTAATCTAGACTTCTCACCCGCTTAATCATTGTTGATCTAAATCAATCCCCGGCAACGGCGCCAAAAACTTGATGGATATTTTGGAAAATGAATTCCAAAACACCTAAAACTCACCGGCAAGTATACCGGGTCGCATCAAGTAGTAAAACTCACTTAGAGTGAGGTCAATCCCATAGGGATTGATGGATCAAGCAACTTTAGTGGGTGATTAGTTTAGTCAAGCTAACATTGAGTGAATTGTGTGAAGTTGATCAACAGAAAGTAAATAGCAAGTAAAATTTAAGTGCAGAAAGTAAATGTGCAGAAACTTAAAGAACAAGAAAAGTAAATTGCAGAAACTTAAATGACAAGAAATGTAAATTGCATTAAATGTAAAGGGGAGTGGGTGCTGGAAATTAAAGAAAGCAATAGATCAAGCAACTGGAAATTTAAATTGCAGGAAAGTGTAAATGTGCAGGAAATTTAACCAAGCTAAATGTGAACGGAAATGTGAAATTGTAGAATGCAAGAAAGGAAATTGCAGTAAAATAAAAGTAGCAGAAGAATTAAATGGCTTGAAAGTAAATTGAGTTGGGTGCTGAGAATTAAAATTCAATAGAAAAGTGTAAATAGCAATCAAACAGAGAAGTAAGAGATGCAATAACATGCAACAGATCTAAACAGAAAAGGGAAATTGCTTGAAAAATTCAAAACAGCAAGATATCTCAATTTAATTGCAAATTCCGAAAAGACAAGTGAAGATCTCAGGGGATCAATGAGACTAGAAAAAAAGTCTAGATCTCAACCCCTTCCTTGATCCAACAGAAAATATCAAACTGAGCTCTCTATTTGCACTTGGTGTGCCAAGTTGTGCGCACCAAGTCTTCTTTGTTGCTGCCCCCTTTGATCCTTGCTCGTGTCACGTTGTTGGAGTGCATGGGGGAGTAGTGCTCAGTTAGGAAAGTGAACTGAGCTTTCCTTTGTGTGCCTTGGTAGCGCCTTTGGCTTGAGAGTGAGGTCTTGAGTTCAAACTTTGGTGGAAGCACTTTTGTGAGCCATTTTCTTGAATTTTCTTGAGTGGGAGCCCGATAAAGCTCAGTTGGGAAAGTGAACTGAGCGCTATTTTACTTTGGAGTGAGGCTCCAGCTTCGAACTTTGGTGGAAGCATTGGCTGATTTTTTTTTTGCTTATTTTTTGCCCTTAGAGATGCATTTCACTTGTGCCTCAATTTCATGCCAAATATGGACTATTATATATCGTTGGAAAGCTCTGAATGTCAGCTTTCCAACACAACTAAAAGCACATCAATTGGACATTTGTAGCTCAAGTTATAGCCCTTTGAAGGAGGCATGGTCATGCTATAAACGCCCAAGTTTTAACTTAGCGAAAATTCTTGCTTCCAAGCTAAGTTTCTTGTACGGCAAAGCTAAGTTCACTAAGTTAACCGAGCTTCGAGTGCTGGTTACCAATTTTCTTTGATTTGGTCATGGGCCACGCTTTTAAAAGCATGGCCTAAGGTTCCAAAGTGTGCTCCAACTTCAAAGTGTGCCCCAAAACTCTTTTTTTCTCCTTTTTAGCTTATTTTGTACTTCTTTGCTTCTTTTTCTTCTTATTTCCTACAAAGTTTATCAAATCAAAAGATCAAAGAAATATACCATTTAAGCACCAAAGAATGCAATATTTAAGCACTAATCATCAATTTCTTGTATGAAAAAGCATAGAAAAACATGACATGATGACATGTCATCACACCGCACGGCTAATCATCTGTCGATTCTCACTCATGTTGGAATAGGATCCATTGATCCTTTTGCGTCTGTCACTACGCCCAGCACTCGCGAGTTTGAAGCTCGTCACAGTCATCCCATCCCAGATCCTACTCGGAATACTACAGACAAAGTTTAGAATTTTCAGATCTCAAGAATGCTGCCAATTGATTCTAGCTTATACCACGAAGACTCTGATCATGAACCAGGAGGCTAAGAGATAAACACTCAAGCTAGTACAGATAGATCAAAGGTGGTTGTCAGACACGCGTTCATAGGTGAGAATGGTGATGAGTGTCACAGATCATCACATTCATCAAGTTGAAGTGCGAGTGAATATCTTGGAATAAGAATAAGCTTGAATTGAATAGAAAGACAATAGTACTTTGCATTAATTCATGAGGAACAGCAACGCTCCACACCTTAATCTATGGGGTGTAGAAACTCCACCGTTGAAAATACATAAGTGATAATAGTGTTCATTGGCTTCGGCCCCAGAGGGGGAACCAGAATGACCAAGACTTCTAATACAATAGTAAAAAGTCCTATTTATACTAAACTAGTTACTAGTGTTTATAGAGATAAGTAATTGATGCAGAAATCCACTTCCGGGGTCCACTTGGTGTATGCTTGGGCTGAGCATTGAGCTTTACACATGTAGAGACTTCTCTTGGAGTTAAACACCAGGTTGCAGCCTGTTTGTGGCATTTAACTCTGGTTTGTAACCTGTTTCTGGTGTTTAACTTCAGAATAGGGTAGGAAGTTGGCGTTTGAACGCCAGTTTGCATCGTCAAAACTCGAGCAAAGTATGCACTATTATATATTGCTGGAAAACCCTGGATGTCTACTTTCCAACGCAATTAAGATCACGCCAATTGGGTTTCTGTAGCTCCAGAAAATCCATTTCGAGTGCAGGAAGGTCAGAATCCAACAACATCTGCAGTCCTTTTTCAGCCTCTGAATCAGATTTTTGCTCAGGTCCCTCAATTTCAGCTAGAAAATACCTGAAATCACAGAAAAACACACAAACTCATAGTAAAGTCCAGAAATTTAATTTTTATTTAAAAACTAATAAAAATATAATAAAAATTAACTAAAATATACTAAAAACTACCTAAAAATAATGCCAAAAAGCGTATAAATTATCTGTTCATCAGTGATCTTTCTGCTTTGACAGTGGGCTGTATTTTGGGATCTGTCTTCTTAGTGGCCAACACCTCACTTTCTTCTTGCTTTCTCTCATCATTCTGTACAGTCTCATTCTCCTTTTGTCCTGCTTTGCTGCTTGTCTCTTGCTTTAGATGAGAACTAATGAGTATCTCCTTGGATTCTTCCTTCCAATGTAAGTCTTCTCTGTCATCCTTCATGTAGTTTTCTTTTTCATCAGTATGCTGTGCTTCTGGAAAGACATTCAGAGTGATGCTCTTATCATGTTCCCTTAGGGTCAATTCTCCTTGTTCAACATCTATGATGGCCCTTGCTGTGGCCAGGAATGGTCTTCCCAAGATAATAGAGTTACTCCCTTCTTCTCCTAGGTCCAGGATTACAAAGTCTGTAGGGAATATAAACTTATCCACCTTGACCAAAAGGTTTTTAATCACTCCTTTGGGACATACCAATAATTTGTCCACGAGCTCTAGTGACATCTGTGTGGGCTTTACCTCCTCTATGCATAACTTTCTCGTTATAGAATAAGGCATTAGATTGATGCTGGCTCCTAAGTCACACAGTACTTTTTTAATGGTTATATTACCAATTGTGCAAGGTAAGAAGAAGCTCCCAGGGTCTTGGAGTTTTGGAGGGAGCTCTTTTTGGATCACTGAACTGCATTCTTGTGTCAGAAGCACTGTTTCCTTCTCATGCCAAGAATTGGCCAACAAGAACTATGGAGCTTCACTGAGGAATCTAGAGAAGCAAATTGGCCAATTGTCCAAGTAAATAGTGGCTGAAAGAGCACCTAATGCATTACCAAGTGACACCATTCCCAACCCCAAAGAAGAATACAAAGTAATTCAATTAAGGAGTGGAAGAACCTTGGTAAATGACAAAGAAGCTAACAAGAAGCCTGTGGAGAATGATATTGGCAGCAAGAAGCAAGTAGGAGAAAAAGACAAGCAAGACCAAGAGAAGCTCAAGGAAAAAGAGGAACAGCAACAATCTTCAAAAAAGGGTAAGCAAAGTATAGAGGAGCCTCCACAAGAACAGAGGAAGGAAGTGAAGCCTACACCCCTCCTCTGCCATATCCTCAAAGATTGAAAAAGGAGCTAAAAGATCAACAGTTCCCAAAGTTTTTAGAAGTTTTTAAGAAGCTGGAGATTAACATTCCACTTGCTGAAGCTCTAGAACAAATTCCTCTATATGCAAAATTCCTAAAGGAGCTTATTGTAAGAACCAGGATTTTCACGAATAAAATTATTTAAATTCCCAAATTAGATTCTGGAAGGTTAGAATGAGAATTTGGGGATTTAAATATGATTTTTGGACTCAGTAGGTCTTTCCGAGTCTGAAAATGTGTTTTCTGCGAAAAACCGTAAAAAACCGTGAACCAGCAGTTGAGCCGGCCGAACCAGTTTAAATCTGTCTGGTACTGTGCGAGAAAAAGTGAAAACAGTCGAAAACCTTAGAAAAATATTAAGAATGGAAAATCGGGCCTTAGTGTTAAAGGTTTGGCCCAAAGTTGGGTCGACCGGACCCAAGTTGAGCCCAAGCCCAACTTATATAAGTCTCCTTTAATGAGCTTTCAGCTCATTTTCATTAAAGAGAGAGAGGGAGTTCGGTTATGAGAGAAGAGAGAAGAGAAGCCATGGGAGCACTATTCATCCTCAACTTCCGAAGCCATAACTTTTGATCTGGAGCTCCGATTGACGAGTCGTTTGTGGCCATGCGAAGCTCTTGATGAGCTCTTCCTTTCTATTTAATTTTTTTTCTGGTAAGAACTCGAAGCTCACTCCCCAGTTTTCTATCCTAAGTTTCTGCGTGATTTTGGTTATGGGTTTGAGTAGATTTTTGTGATTTTGCTTGTTTAGGTGATCTCTAGTAGCGGGTAATTATTGGATTTTTCCCCTACTCATGTTGGATAAGGTAAGGTTTCACTAAATCCTTGTGTTTAGTTGTTTTATGTATATTAGGTTTTGATTTTGGTGATATATGTGTTGTTAGTTTGAGCTTTGGTGTTTGTTGGAGTTGGTTGAGGCTTTGGACCAAGTTTGGTGGTTTCGTTTGGGTGTTTGGAGCGTTTGGGAATCGGCCAAGGTATGGTTTCAGTTTTCTTTATGTAATATGTAATGTTCATGGACACTTAGGCTAGTTGACCCTAAGATAGGATTGAATGTCGTTGGTGGATGAATAATTTTATGTGAATTGATGTAATGGTTGGTTGTGTGGGATTAGTGTGGTTGATGATGATTGTTGGAGATTATTAGTATTGATGAGTATTCATGGTGATTAATTATATTGGTTAATATGGAAGATTATGAGAATTTAAGGTAATGAGTTAATGTAAAATGTTGTGGTGGTGGTTTGGAATAAAGGATATTGATGATTATGATGTATGAGGTTATATGTTGATAATTGATGATGAATATTGATGTTGTTGGTGTTAATTATATTTTTTGATATTGGTTTATGTTGGTGAGTGTGTATGTTGAGTGCGGTAATGTGAATGTGGATATGATTGATAATTTTGAGGTTAAGTGATGGGGATTTGAAGTGGTTGTTGATGTTTGTTTGTTGGTTAAAGATTATTTATGATGATGTTGGATGTTGATGATTAAGGAATTTGATGGTATTGAGTAGTGTAATTAGGATATTGTGGATGGTTAAGTATAAAAAGGAAGGGTATAGCCTTTTAGGTTGTTTGGTATTGTTGGGTTGTGATTGGTTTGGTTTTGAATTATGAATTTTGGTGAAGTTGAGGATTTGTGATTCTTGGTAAAAATAGATTTTTAGTGAACTTGGTCTGATCATAACTTTTGTTTCGGATTTCAAAATTTGTTGAATTTGGTTTATATTTGAAGATTATTGAAAACCCTTCGATTTAATATAAAGTTTGCAAAATTTAGAATTTTGTAGAGGAAGTTATGATCATTCAAAGATTGGTGTCGAAATCTGAAAATTCTGCAGAGTTGCAGAATTTTGTGATTTCTGGTATGTGCGCACGCACAGCCTTGTGCTCCCGCACAACCCTACAAGATTTTAGACCTGTGCGCACGCACAGGCAGGGATGGGTGTGCTGTTCACAGCGCTAGCACAACTTGTGCGCGCACACACCAATGAGGAATTGCAACCTGTGCGGACGCACAGCCCTGTGCGCACGCATACGTTGGGAAGGTCAGTCTGTTGGGGCGCTCGCACACCTTGTGCGAGCGAACAGACCTTACAAGATTTGGTACCTGTGCGTACGCACACCCCTGTGCGTGCGCACACTTTTCAAAATCTTCCTGGGCGTGTGCAGGCACACCTTGTGCGTACGCACACGCCTTGTTTCATAATTTTAAACTTTGTTTTCAACTATCTCACCTTTCCAACAAGGTTATATGCTTCTATAACACCATTTTAAGGCTTTTGGGCCTAATTTTGAGTATGGGAATATGGAAAATAAGATAAGGGCTTTAGTTGATGTTTATTATGAAAAGTTAGAGAACGGAGGCTTAGGTTTCTGGTGTATTGCGAATGAATTAGTCGAGAGAGAAGGAAGAGTGGTGCCTATGGTGATTGTTGTCAATGAACTGAGAAATTGGCAAACTGATGAGCTCGAAATGGAAGTGATGAATTGATGATGGTTATGATGAGTTGAAGACTCAAAGAGGAATGATGATCTTGTGAATAATGAGAGTGTGTCAGGCACTATATCCTTGGGTTGAGCATGATAGTGTGCAGGGCACTATATTCCTGGGAATGAATTATGATTAATGACCTTTTCTGCTGCAAGAGTGTATCCTTGGGTTATGCATGCGAGTGTGCCCGGCACTATATCCGTGGGTGAATAGAGTGTGCCCGGCACTATATCCGTGGGTCAGTAGAGTGTGCCTGGCACTATATCCGTGGGCGTAGCAGAAAAGCTACATCCGATAGGATGTGTCGGGTTGGCATTTATGAACCGATAAGTGATATCACAAGCCAATTGGATAGGCATTCATCATATGCATCTCTTATGTGCTTGTTTGCTTTGATTACTTGAGTTTGCCTAATTGTATAACATGCCTACTTGCTTCTTGAATTACTTGCTGTATATGAAAATTATCTATGCTTTACTTATTTGTATTAATTGTGATTCTCTGGTGCTAAGGAGGTTAGGTAGGCGGTGGCGATGGGATCGCACGGAGGTTAGGTTGGCAAGGGCTGTGGGATACAGCGGTGTGATTAGTATCAGTTAGAAATCCCCTAAGTTAGATAACCCTGCTTATGGTTTATGGTTTAAGTTCTGTATATATTTATTTATAATTGTCCTAAGCTTGAATATCCGTATGTGATGTGAAGTTCTAGGATTGCCTTCGGCATCCCAGAGTCTTACATCTTACATCATTGGTCACTGTTACCATACTGAGAACCTCCGGTTCTCATTCCATACGTTGTTGTTGTTTTTCAGATGCATGTTGCAACCCACCGCAGCGAGTTGGGTGATAGTAGTAGAGCGGAGGATCTTATTCTGTTTTGTTGTCATCTTGGTTATTTTAACTTGTACTCTCACTTTTGTATTTTATTTTGACTAGAGGCTTTTATTTGAGAGAACAAAACTTGTATAAGCCCTTTTGAACTACAGTCTTCTAGTTGTCTGTATATATGGCTAGCTGGCTTAAACTCCGCGAGCTGTGGCTAGATTCTTATAATATTATGATATGATATCTTGCTATATTGTATATATTTCTTGTGCTTTAGGTTAGTTGTTTCGCTAGTACGTTTTGCGCTTTTTAAATTCCTTTAATGAGCTATATTCTTCATCAGGCTTCTAGAATATATTACTTTCTTCTATATATAAATATGTATAAGCCTTAGGACTGTCGTAACCTCTGATTAACCTTGGCTTTACGGCTAGAGGTAAGGCTTAGGGTAATTGGGGTGTTACACTTATCAACAAGAAGATGAGTTGGAATGAAAAAGAAACAGTAATCTTGACCCAAGAATGCAGTGCTGTCATCCAAAGAGGTCTTCCACCAAAACTCAAAGACCCAGGAAGCTTCATCCTATCTTGCACTATAGGCAACAGAACATTGGACAAAGCCCTTTCATTAATGAAGAAGCTTGCAATAGAGGAAGTCAAGCCCACCAGGATGTCACTTCAAATGGCTGATAGATCACTGAAGATTCCAAATGAAGTTGTAGAAAATTTGTTGGTGAAGATTGGAGAATTCATTTTTCCTGCTGACTTTGTTATCTTGGACATGGAAGAAGAGGAACACAGTTCAATCATATTGGGACGACCTTTCTTAGCAACAGCAAGAGCCATCATTGATGTGGAGAAAGGTGAGATGACCCTCAGGGTGCATGATAAAAAAATAATCATCAATGCCTTCAAAGCTATGGAACACCTCCCTGAGAAAGCACAGCACATGAGAGTGGAAATGATAGAAGATCTGGTGGAAGAAGTGCTTGAAGTAACCATTCAGGAATAACGAGGAGGAGATATGGAAGCAGCTCAAGATGCCTCAAAGGAACAAGTGACTGAAAGCTCTTCTAAAAGTAAGGCAGAGGAAAAGCCAACCCAAGAATTGAAACTTCTGCCTCCATACCTTAAATATGCATTCCTTGGTACAGTAGATAGCTTCCCAGTGATCATCAACTCTACCTTGAGTGAAGAAGAAGAAGGAAGACTCCTTGCTGTATTGAGAACTCACAAAGATGCACTAGGATGGACCATTGATGACCTGAAGGGCATAAGTCCTGCCATATGTATGCACAAGATACTCTTGGAGGAAGACTCCAAACCGGTTGTGCAACCTCAGAGAAGACTAAACCCCACAATGAAAGAAGTTGTCCAGAAGGAATTGATGAAGCTCTGGAATGCTGGGATTATCTATCCTATTTCTGATAGCTCATGGGTGAGTCTGGTTCAAGTTGTGCCAAAGAAGGGGGATAACTGTAATATCCAATGAGAAGAATGAGTTAATTCCTACCAGGACAGTGACTAGTCGGAGGATGTGCATAGATTATAGAAGACTGAATGAGGCTACAAGGAAAGATCATTTTCCTCTCCCCTTCATTGATCAGATGCTGGAAAGATTGGCTGGGCATGCCTATTATTACTTCTTGGATGGGTACTCTGGGTACAATCAAATAGTGGTGGATCCCAAGGATCAAGAGAAGACCTATTTCACATGTCCATTCGAAGTCTTTGCCTACAGAAGGATGCCCTTTGGGCTATGCAATGCCCTTGCAACTTTTCAAAGGTGTATGCTTTCTATATTTTCTGACATGGTGAAAAAATTCTTAGAAGTATTCATGGATGATTTTTCTGTCTTTGGTAACTCATTTGATACCTGCCTGCATCATTTAACTCTTGTCTTGAAAAGATTCCAAGAAACTAATCTGGTCTTGAATTGGGAGAAATGCCATTTCATGGTTCCTGAAGGGATAGTTCTTGGGCATAAAGTTTCAAGCAAAGGTATAGAAGTTGATAAGGCTAAGATAGAGGTCATAGAAAAGCTTCCTATACCTGTTAATGTGAAAACAGTAAGAAGTTTTCTTGGACATGCTGGTTTTTACAGGAGATTCATCAAAGACTTTTCAAAAATAGCCAAACCACTAAGCAATTTGCTAGTGATTGATAATCCTTTCATCTTTGATGACAATTGCAAGCATGCCTTTGAAACTTTAAAAAGAAAACTCACTACAGCACCAATCATCACACCCCCAGATTGGGAGTTGCCTTTTGAACTTATGTGTGATGCAAGTGATTTTGCAATTGGTGCTGTATTGGGGCAAAAGAAAGACAAACTGCATCATGTTATATACTATGCAAGTACCACCACTGAGAAAGAGCTTTTGGCAATTGTATATGCATTTGATAAATTTAGACAATACTTGATTGGCTCAAAAGTTATAGTATATACTAATCATGCTGCTCTCAAGTATCTTATGTCTAAACAGGATTCAAAGCCAAGACTTATTAGGTGGGTGTTGCTGCTACAAAAATTTGACATTGAAGTGAGAGATAGAAAGGGGAGTGAAAATCAAGTTGCTGATCATTTATCAAGGCTGCCACAAGAAACAAATCAAGAAGCTTCACACCCAGTGAATGAAAGTTTTCCAGATGAACACCTTTTACAAATTCAACAAGCCCCCTGGTTTACAGATATTCTAAACTACAAGGTTGGAAGGAGGATTCCCCAAGAATTCATCAAGCAACAAGTGAAGAAGCTGCTCAATAAGGCCAAGAAACTCTTATGGGATGAACCATTCTTATTTAGGAGGTGTCCAGATGGAATGATTAGGAAATGTGTTCCTGAGAGTGAGATGAGAGACATACTATGGCATTGTCATGGCTCGGCTTATGGTGGACATTTTGGGCCAGAAAGAACAGCAGCCAAAGTACTTCAAAGCGGATTTTATTGGCCAACCATATTCAAGGATGCTAGAGAGTTTGTTCATCAATGCAATGAGTGCCAAAGAGTTGGAGGATTAACAAGAAGGAATGAGATGCCTCAGAACTACATTATGGAGGTAGAACTCTTTGATCTTTGGGGCTAGATTTTATGGGCCCTATTCCACCTTCATATTCCTTCAAATACATACTTGTAGCAGTAGAGTATGTCTCAAAGTGGGTGAAAGCCATAGCAACAACTACATGTGATGCACAAATTGTCCTTCAATTCCTTAAGAAGCATATTTTTACTAGACATGGAGTGCATAAGGGTCTTGTCAGTGATGGTGGTAGTCATTTTTGCAACAAATAGATGGAGAAACTAATTCACAAATATGGGGTAATGCATAAAGTAACCACACCATATCACCCACAGACCAATGGCCAAGCAGAGCTTGCAAATAGGGAGTTGAAGAGAATTTTGGAGAAGACAGTAGGGAACACAAGAAAGGATTGGGCCAGAAAATTAGAAGATGCTCTCTGGGCATACAGAACAACCTTCAAAACTCCTATTGGAAAGTCTCCTTTTGAGTTATTATATGGCAAGTCTTGTCATCTCCCTGTAGAGCTTGAGCATAAAGCTTTCTAGGCCACTAAAGTCCTCAACCTTGATTCTCAAGCAGCAGGAGAGAAGAGGCTATTGCAATTAAATGAGTTGGATGAGTTTAGACTGGAAGCCTATGAAAATGCTAAGATATACAAGGAAAAAGCTAAGAGATGGTATGACAAAAGGATCTCAAAGAAGGAGTTCAAACCAGGACAACAACTACCCTTGTATAACTCCAGGCTCAAAGTTTTTCCTGGAAAACTCACTAAATGGACTGATCCCTACTAGGTGACAAAGGTTCTTCCTTATGGAAGCCTTGAACTGCTAGATGAAGCAATAAAGAATAATTTCACAGCAAACGGTCATAGAGCAAAGCATTACCTGGGAGGCCATTGGGACAAAGAAGAGAGCATTCATGAGCTGGGATAAACAAGGATGAAGAACGTCAAGCTAATGACGATAAAAAAGCGCTTGTTGGGAGGCAACCCAACCAGAGGTAGATTTCTTTTCTTAACTATTTCAAAAAAAAAAAGGGGGTTAAGTAGATTTATCTATATTACAAGGAGCTAAGTTTGGTGTTGAACACCAAAACAATTTAAGGGTGAATGAAGGATGCTAAGTTTGGTGTTCCACCAAAAATCTCATTTAAAAACACATTTCAACCCTCTGCATAAATGGTTACTAGCTCCAAGCAATCAGGAAAACCACTAAACCATTGTCTGTTTTCTAGTTTTTAGTTTTATTACTTTTAGCAAAAGCATAAGGTTTCATATAACTGATGCATCATAGACAGTAGCAAGGGACTAAGTTTGGTGTTCTCTCACCAAAGTAAGTTCAAGAACCTACAATAGTTCATGCATGCTAACTATTTGCCTAAGTGCTTGAAAAACAAGCAACTTCCAATAATTGTGCAGAAAAGACACTCAGCCTCTTAAAAGAATCATCACCAAGAAAAATACAAAAGTAAAAGATGATGATGACAAAAGGAAAGCTGCAAGACACTCCTGAGAGGTTGTATTGTCACAAAATTCACTCTGCTTTGAAATATTCTGAATGAGAAGCTGCTGTTTACCTTGATATTTAGTGCAAATAGTGCAAATTTTGATGTCTGTTAAATGCACTAGTTGAAATGTTTGTTTTCATCTTCATCTGCATTAAATTCTGTCCTGTTTCCCTTTTGCATCAATAAGAGAAAATGTTTTAAATAGAAAGTAATTGTCCAATGTGGTAGGAATTAGAATAAAATTCAGTGGTGGTAATTGCTTGATTAGATGATAAGCTCAATAATAAAAGCTGCAGAATAGAATGTTTTTTGTAGTGTGAACTCATTTGCTGCTATAAAACCTTTTATTAATAAACATCCCTGGAAAATGAAGAAAAGTAAGAAGGAAAAAAAGAAAAGAAAAGCCAAGAATTGGCAACAAAAATGAAAGAAACAGATAATAAGGCTAGACACCAATAGCTTGGACCTTAGGACATATGCCTGTGGTGCTTCTTGTACTAGGATCTGCATGGACAATTAGGTTCTGAGGAGTCTTTTAAAACTTGGTAACTTGGATTAACTAATCCGGGATTACCAACCGAAAGTCCACTATCAAGAGCAACCTAGTTACAAATCATTTAGTGACCCAAAGAGGTGCTGGGCATCAATGATCCTAAGAAGAATTGTGAGCAAAGTGTCTATAGTGAAGAGGTATGAGAAAAATTGAGCCAAAAGGATGCTGTAACACTTGACACTAAGCTATCATTGAAAAATAAGTTTCTAAGCAAAAGAAAGGAGGAAAAAGCTAATAGGGATCAATAAAAGAACAAGGCATTATAACAGCAACTCTAATGAATCCCCAAAGAGACATTTCATATCTGTCAGCAAAGAATAATTGAGATGCATTTTTGTCTGCATAAAATCCCATAGCCCAAATTCAATTACCTGCTAAATAAGGACATACATGCTTCTCTGTTTTATTTTATTTCTTCTCATGTTTAGTGCTTACTTGGGGACAAGCAAGGTTTAAGTTTGGTGTTGTGATGACAAGTCATCTTATGCTAGTTTTACAAGCATTTTTCATTAGTTTCATCAGGTTTTATGCACTTTCTTGCACAATAAGTAAGTGATGGAAGTGGATTTTCATGATTATGTTGAATCAATCAAACATCATCTATTTTACACAAAATCATAAGTTTTATGCTAGAATTAATTGATTTCATGAACAATGCAAAGACCGTGTGAATTTGGTGAGACTTTGATTGCTTGTTTGGTTGCTTGTAGGTGAAGAAATGAAGAGAAAGGGGATGCAATCAGTAAAGCGTTGCGTTCAAAAAGGAAGCTTCACGCTCAATAGCCAACACAGCTAGCATTCACTTTGGAAGTGAGCGCAACGTTCACTTTTTCACCTTTTTCATGGATTTCAGCCTGGGAGCCAAGGCCTCGTGCCATCCGTACACTAGGAGCGTTCAAATAATGAACGTAGTGCTTAACAAGGGAGCGCTGGCCAAGGAAGAAAGGCGCGCGCTCAATAAGGGTAGCGCTCAAGGAGTGAGCGCAGCGCTCACAAGGAAAGCGCTAGAAGAGCGCCCATTCGTGCACCATGAGGAAAAGCGCTCAACCAAGGAGGTAGCGCTCAAATAGCTAGCGCAACGTTCACAAGGAGAGCGCTAGGGGAGGCAACATGCGCACCAAAGGCATGCTGAAGGAAGTGAACGGGGCGTTCACTTTCCCAACTGAACACTCCACTGGGAGCTTCACAATGCACCCCTGACCCACTTATTCAAGGCCAAGTCCAAATCAAAAACCCCTCTCCAAGTTTTGATGACTGAAAATAGAAAGTGTATAAATAGGAGCAAGTTTGATTTGAAGAGGACCTTTGGCTCATTTTAGATTTCTCTCTTTTAATTTTCCTTTTTAGAATTTGGGGAATTGGGATCAGATCGAAGTTTGTTTTCTGTGTTCATTTTTCTTTTCTTCTGCAACTTCTATTTTTTGTTTTGGGTTTTGAACTCAGATTGAAGAACTCCACTAAAATTCTTCATCTGAGAATCATCTTCTACTTTTCTTTTTTATAGTTCTAAGAATTAGAAATTGGATCTAAACTTTCTTTTCTATTTTCATTTTACTTCTTCTGCAATTTCTTCTTTTCTGTTTGGTCAAGAGAGTAATTGAGATCTAGATCTATTTTCTGTTCTTGTTACTCTTCTGCAATTGTCAATTCCTTTTTAGGATTTCATAACTGAGCTAAGCTTTCTTGCTGTTTTGATTCCTTTGCAATTTTTTCATTTCTGTTTTAGTTTTTCTGCAATTTCTCTTCATCTCATACTTCTTTAATCCACTGCACTTCTATTTTCTTGTTCAATTTGAATCCCAATACCCAAATCCATTTATTCTTAATGCAATTTAAGTTTTTTGTCAATTTAGATTCAACAAATTTCAATACCTTGCACTTTAAGTTTCAGTTATTTACCTTTCTTGCAAATTAAGTTTCAGCTCTTTTACTTTCTTGCGCTTTACGTTTCTGCAATTTACTTCTTCTGCACTTTAAGATTCAGCCAATTTTCATTCTGCACTTTAGTTTACTTGCAAATTTTACTTCTGTTAATCAAGTTTCACTCAAATCATCAAATATTCGCTTAACTAAATTCATCACCTAACTAAAGTTGCTCAATCCATCAATCCCTGTGGGATCGACCTCACTCTTGTGAGTTATTACTACTTGATGTGACCCAGTACACTTGCCGGTGAGTTTGTGTGGAATCGTTTTTCCCTCATCACCTTTGCTTTACAGCTAGAGGTAAGGCTCAGGGTAATGGGGTGTTATATTCATGGTATCAGAGTCGTTCGTCCTTGTGAGCCTGAGGGATGGACCGATTGTGCTTCATTGCATACTCTGGGTCATTTTTCTTTCGTGCTATTTAGGATATCTGTTTGATATTCATAGCATGCTTGTTTGTGAGTGCCTTTTTGGATAATTGAAGCACTAGGCTTGAGATCTTGTGACTGATCACCTTGATATCGATTGTTTAGTGTAGACATGACACTGAATGGCAACTCGCGAATGAGGTCAATCACGTTCACAAAGAGATAGTGAGGATGACTAACCCAGCCAATGCGTTACAAGCTCAACATGTATCAAAAACCAGTTAATGGAGTTTATGGCATATCAGTTGATTGGTGAGGTTCAACACTGGTGACTGTAGAAGTGCCGACTGATATAGCTACAGAATGAGGATAAATTCTTTGGGGGGTTTTAATTAAGATTTTCAATTTTCAATAGGTATGGCCTTAAATTATGTTAAAAAGGTTTTAAAGCTTAGAACGATTTTCAAATTTAGTTTGAAACTTTCGGTTTTAATGATTTGGTTTGAAACTAGGTCGGAACTCTTGGTTTAAATGATATGGTTTACAGAAAAAGTGAGTTCTATGATTTTGTTAATTTATGAATTTGGTTTGTAATTTAACTTATCGAAAGGGATTCAAATTGAAAAGTTATGATTTAAGAATTTTAATGAATTAAAGGAAATCATGATTTAAAGTGTTTAATTTAAGAATAAATGCTTTTTTTAGTCTTTTGAAAAAGTTTTAATATTGAACTGGTTTAGATCGAACTTATTTTGAAAGTTTTGGAAAATGTTAAAAAAGCAGCATTTGATTTAAAGGAAAATTCGATTCATTCAGGTTCTAAATCGCAATTAATTAGAGTGACGCAGTAGAAAGTGTGGGGGAACATCGACACGGTAGAACTATGATGGACGAGATGCTTTGATGACTTGATTAGGTTGACGACGTTAGTAGCAGGACACTTCGTGGAGTAAATATCACGCGATTCAAATTTTGGGGACAAATTCCTAATTAGGAGAGGAGAATGTAAGAACCGGAGTAATCGCTTTAATAAAATCATAATTTAATTGCCCGAATTAGATTTGGAAATTTAGAAATAATAATTCAAAAATAAAAATGTGAAATTTGAATTCAATAGATTTTTCTAAGTGGAAAAGTGTATCTTTTGCAATAATTTTTTGTAAAAATGCGTACGGGTGCTTAAGGCGGTAGTGCCAGCTCTAGTCTGTCCAATACCGCGTAATGAGAAAAATAAGATTTTAAAAATTTAATTTATTATTTTGAAAGGATAAAAATAATTTTAGAATTGAAAACTAGGCACTAATTCTAAAGGTTTTGGCTCAAAATGGACCAAACAGAACAAAAATTCTAACGGATTGGACCGGGCCTAAACCAGACCCAAGGCCCAACATATATGTGCTCTATTAATGAGCTTTCAGCTCGTCTTCGCCCTAACAAAGAGAAAGGGGCATTGGTAAGGGAAGAGAGGAGAAAAGGGATTGTTACTATTCATCATCTCCATCATTTGGCCATAACTTGAACTATGGAGCTCCGATTGACGAGCCGTTTGCGGCCACGCGAAGCTCTTGCTGAACCCATTATTTCTAACTAAGATTTGCAGGTAGAAACTCAAAACTCGCATTCCAGTTTCTTGCCCTAACACTTTCGCATTTTTTAGTTTTGTTTTTTAGTAGACTTTTGTGTTTTGGTTATTTAGGAGTGATCTAGCAATGGAATATTGTTGGATTTTGTCCCTAATCTCATTGGATAAGGTAAGTCTCTTCAAACTCTTGTGGTTTGATATTTTGGTTAGCCATAGTGTTGATTTTTTGTATGTTATATTTGTATAGCTTGATAGTTGGTGAGTTTTGGAAGTGGTGTTAATGCTTGAGCCTTGTTAATCTTATTGGAATCAAGTTTTGGGTGTTTGTGCTTTTGAAAAATCGGCCAAGGTATGGTTTTGGTTTTCTCTATGTAATATATAATGTTTTTGGACAATTAGGCTAGTGGACTCTAAGATAGGATTGAATGATGTTGGTGCATGATTAATTATATGTGAATTTATGTTTGATGATGAAGAGAATGATATCGAGTGTTGGTTTAATTATTACCTTGTGTATTCTAGAGCTATCTATAAGGTTTTATAAGTATTATGTCTTGTCCTATTCGTATCCACGTGCTTAGTTACCGTGTGTGTACGTTTCGCGCTTTGAAATTTCACTTTATGCGACTTTGAGCTTTTATTCCTTCATCGAGCTTCTAGTTATATAATTTATTGAATATATTATATATTATAAGCTTTAGAACTGTCGTGACACTTTGTTATCCTTTGCTTTACGGCTAGAAGTAAGGCTTAAGATAACGGAGTGTTACACTCTTTCTCACAGCAACAAAATGATTCATATTTCTATAGATGGAGAAACTATCTGAATTTTGGTTGTGAGCCAACAGATCGAAGATCGGCTATTAAAGCCTAAAGTAGTTTTTCAAAACAAAAATACTTGCGATTAAGCATATGTTTTACTAAGTCTAACCAAATTACAGAAATAAGTATGTGTGCTGCTTCTTTTATTAAAAATATTCAGCAAAATTAGTGAGTATAAACATTTTAGCGTACAATACAAAAATTTTTAAAAGATCATAAACCTGAAGCATTAACTAACTTTATCAACAAATGCATTCAAGATATTGAGTATCATCAGAGATCAACACAAAATTATTAAATTGAAAAAATAAGCTAGTATAGAAAAGAACCAAAAAAATAGTAGCAGTAAAAATAATTTTGAGTTGTTTAACAAAATTTTATGTGCTATTTGTAAGATATTTTTGTGCTATATCAATAAGATTTGTGATGTGTAAAACTTTTTAATGATTTATTGATAAATTTTTGTACATCTTAGCAAAAATTTCTATAATATATCAATAAGAAAAAACTCGATGAAAAAGAAAAAGTATGTATGCATGTTATTTTAGTGGGTTTTATTAGATTTGGGCTAACTTAGTTACCAAAATCGGTTATAAATGTAACATTACTGGCTATTTTTGGAGTTGACTCCACCCTCAAAATTATCTTCAAAATTATCACATAACATTGGTTAATTTATGTGACCCACTTTAATTCTTTAGTTTGTTTTCTTATTTAACGGTATACTGATGAAGCCTAATAACGTGGATATTTGGTACGATATGTCGTAATATTATTGGCAAAACTATTAATATAATATCTAAAAAATTTATAGTGCTAATAAAAATAATCTTTAAAAAATACAAACAATAAATAAATAGTTGAATAATTTAAAAATACGATAAAAATAATAAATAAATATTATATTTTGTATAAATAGAAATAATTTTGTACTTAGCAAATAACTAATACATTTAATCCTAAACTTTTTGGTATCATATAAATAATTATTTAAAAGATGCATATAAAAAATTAGAATAAAATTTTATCTCTATTTTTTAAAATATTTTTTAATAAAAAATTTGATCATTCATAATAATTTTTTTAAAAAATTTATTTGACATAAAATAGCCAAATTTTAATGTGAAATGATTTTGTATCCCTGATTTTTTGTTTATACATATCAATTTGGTTTCACGTGTCACAAAATAATTTACTTTAAAAAATAAACCAAATTGGTCCTAAATTTGCACAAAGTGACTATTTATAGTTATTGAAAAAAAAGGTGAATTGAATTTGTCACGAAACCAATTTTTTTTCTCAGTATTTGTTTTATAATAAATTAATACTTATAATTTTTGTAATAGTAATAATAATAAAATTCTTTTTAAAAATAATAATAATAAATTAATTTTAATATATTAATAATATAAAAAATTTTATATAATTATTTAATCAGATTTATATATTTAGATAAATTTTTAAAATAATAAATTTTAAAATTAATTATTTTTATTGATATGATAATATTTAATTAGTTGTCTATATAAAACAAAACAATTATATATTTACCAATCTATGGAAATTAAATGCTAAAATAATAAGAATAATAATTTATATACAATCTCATTTTATAATATATAATTTAATTTTTATAGTTAGTGTAGTTTTTACACTAGTATTCAGTCATTCAATATTATTACTTAAAAGATTATTTAAAAGTATAAATTTAGTTAAATAATTATGTAATTGCATTAAAATTGAACTCTTATAATATAGAGTAAAAACCCTGTAACAAAAATAGGGAAAAAGAAATAAAACCTGCCTAAGAGAAAAGAAAAGCCCAGAATGTTATAAAATAACTAAATAAATAAATAAAGAAGAGGTAATAAAAATTAAGAAATATAAAGAGAGAGAAAGAAGTATTGTAACATAAAAGAGAGAGAGTATTTTATTGTTTCTTGTTGTTGTGTAAAAAGCCTCAGTCTATGCCCCTATTTATACATGTGCAAGGCTTTACTTTTTTAAACTATATTAAATACAATCATCCTTGAGAATGGACATCCACATAAGATGTGATAAAGCATTCTTATCACAACACTCCCCCTTGGATGGCCATTTAGGATTATTGCCTCATTAAAACCTTACTAAAGAAAAACCCAGTGGAAAAAACCTTAGTGAAGGAAAAAGGTTACAATATCCTTTGTGATGGGGACTGCCTCATTAAAAACCTTGTCAAGAAAAACCCAATGGGAAAAAAACATGACTAAGAAAAAAAGATTACAGTCTCCCCCTCTTGCCGACATCATTTAATGTCTCGAAATCGGCGCATCCCAATCTCATGTACCAATCTTTCAAAGGAGGATTTTGGGAGTGACTTTGTGAATAAATTTGCCAGATTGTCACTTGAACGGATCTGTTGGACATCAATTGTCCTTTAATTTTGAAGATCATGAGTGAAGAAGACTTTGGGAGAAATATGCTTTGTTCTATCGCCTTTGATGTATCCGCCTTTAAGTTGAGCAATGCATGCTGTATTATCTTCAAACAGGACAATTGGAGCTATCTTATGATCAATCAGTCCACATGATGACAGAATATATTGAATCAGACTCCTCAGCCAAAAACACTCACGACTAGCTTCATGAATCGCCAGTATTTCAGCATAATTAGAGGAGGTGGCTGCTATCGTCTGTTTCGTGGACCTCCATGATATAGCTGTACCACCATATGTGAATAGGTATCCTGTTTGAGATCTCCCTTTATGTGGATCAGACAAGTATCCG
Organism: Arachis hypogaea; assembly: GCF_003086295.3. Classification (NCBI taxonomy): domain Eukaryota; kingdom Viridiplantae; phylum Streptophyta; class Magnoliopsida; order Fabales; family Fabaceae; genus Arachis; species Arachis hypogaea. The sequence continues at coordinate 71,024,606 of NC_092051.1, read as the reverse complement.
GCATCTGCATAGCCAACTAGTTGTGACTTGAATCCATAGGGATAAAACAATCCCATATCAACCGTTCCATGAAGATATCAAAAAATTTGTTTGATTCCACTCCAATGTCTTCTGGTTGGAAAGGAACTATATCTTGCTAGTAAATTCACCGCGAATGATATGTCAGGTCGCGTATTATTAGCAAGATACATTAGCACTCCAATGTCACTAAGATATGGTACTTCAGGACCAAGGATATCTTCATTCTCTTCTTTAGGACGGAATTGATCCTTTTTCACATCTAAAGATCTTACAATCATTGGGGTACTTAATGGATGTGACTTATCCATATAAAATCTTTTCAAGATCTTTTCTGTGTATGTTGTTTGATGAATAAAGATCCTATTTTTTATATGCTCGATCTGCAGGCCGAGACAACATTTAGTCTTTCCAAGATCTTTCATCTCAAACTCTTCTTTTAGAGTTTTTATAATTGTTGGAATCTCTTCAAGAGTCCCAATGATATTTAAATCATCAACATACACAGCAATAATAATGAATCCAGATGCAGTTTTCTTTATGAAAACACAAGGACAGATATCATCATTCTTGAATCCATTTTTGGCCAGATACTTAGTAAGACGATTATACCACATTCGTCCAGATTGCTTTAGACCATATAAAGATCTTTGCAATTTAACTGAGTATAACCCTTACGAATATTCACTGGATGGTTTAGATATCTTTAGTCCTTCAGGGACTTTCATATAGATATCCCGATCTAATGAGCCATATAAGTAGGCTGTTACCACATCCATTAAATGCATATGCAGTTTATAATATGCAGATAAACTGACCAAATAACGCAATGTTATCGCATCCACTGCAGGGGAATACGTTTCTTCATAATCTATACCGGGCCTTTGTGAAAAACCTTGTGCCACAAGTTGGGCTTTGTAGCGCAAAACTTCATTTTTCTCATTTCGTTTTCTCACAAATATCCATCGGTATCCAACAGGTTTTACATCTTCAGGTGTACAGACTACAGGTCCAAAGACTTCACGTTTTGCAAGTGAGTCTAATTCAGCCTTCATGGCTTCTTTCCATTTTGGCCAATCATTTTTTTTGTCGACATTCTTTGACTGATCTTGGCTCAAGATCCTTACTTTCATGCATGATATTCAATGCTACATTATATGCAAATATTTCATTGACAATTGTCTTATTTCGGTCCCATTTCTTTCCTGTAAAGACATAATTTATCGAGATCTCGTCATTTTCACAATTTTCAGGTACCTGAACGTCTTCTGGCGTTATATCAGAATTTTGGACAACTGTAGGTGTCTTTACAATGTCTTTTTCAAGAGGAATCGTACTTACCTCTTTTCTCTTTCGAGGATTTTTATCTTTGGAATCGACAGGCCTGCCACGCTTCTGGCGTGTATTTGCTTTAGTGGCTATTTGTCCTACTGGGACATCAATTTGAATTGGGGAATTTTCTGTCCTGCCACACTTCTGGCGTGAATTTACTTCAGTGACTATTTGTCCTACTGGGACATCAATTCGAATTGGAGCATTTTTCTCTAGTATATAAGATTTGGTTATCCTCTTTGTATCGGAAAATACATCAGGCAATTCATTTGCTATTCTTTGCAAATATATAATCTTTTGAACTTCTAGTTCACATTGCCCTGATCGAGGATCTAAATGCATCAACGATGATGCATTCCAATTAAGTTCCTTTTCAGGAAGCTTATTCTCTCCCCCTAATGTTGGAAATTTTGATTCATCAAAATTACAATCCTTAAACCGGACTTTAAATACATTTCCAGTTTGTATCTCAAGATACCTCACTATAGAGGGAGAATCATATCCAACATATATTCCCAATTTTCTTTGGGGTCCCATTTTGATGCGATTAGGTGGTGCAATGGGAACATATATCGCACACCCAAATATTCTTAAATGGGAAACATTTGGTTGCTGGCCAAAAGCTAATTGCATAGGAGAGAACTGATGGTAACTCGTTGGCCTCAAATGAATAAGTGTTGCGGTATGTAAAATAGCATGCCCCAAACCGAGGTTGGGAGATTTGTTCTCATAAGTAAGGGTCTAGCAATTAATTGGAGGCGCTTGATAAGTGATTCTGCTAACCCATTTTGTGTGTGAACATAAGCTACTGGATGTTCAACACTTATTCCATTAGCCATACAATATGCATCAAAAGCTTGGGAAGTAAATTCACCAGCATTATCAAGGCGAATTGCTTTGATTGGATTTTCTGGAAATTGTGCTTTTAATCGAATAATTTGAGCCAGTAATCTCACAAACGCCAGGTTGCGAGAAGATAATAAGCACACATGTGACCATCTCGAAGATGCGTCTATCAAGACCATAAAATATCTAAAAGATCCACATGGTGGATGAATATGTCCACATATATCACCTTGAATCCTTTCTAGGAATTCAGGGGACTCAAATCCAATCTTTACTGGTGATGGCTTTAAAATTAACTTCCTTTGAGAACATGCAGCACAACAAAATTCACTAGATTTAAGAATCTTCTGGTTCTTTAGTGAATGTCCATGAGAGTTTTCAATAATTCTCCTCATCATGGTTGTTCCTGGATGACCCAATCTATCATGCCAAGTTATGAATTCATTTGGGCTAGTAAACTTCTGGTTTACAATGGCATGTGATTCAATTGCACTAATCTTGGTATAATACAACCCAGATGAAAGTGAGGGTAACTTTTCTAATATAACATTTTTATTTAAATCATGAGTTGTGATACATAAATACTCATGATTTCCCTTATTCATTGTTTCAATATGATATCCATTTTGGCGAATATCTTTGAAACTCAACAAGTTCCTCAGAGACTTGGTAGATGATAGTGCATTATTTATTATAAATTTTGTTCCTCTAGGAAACAAAATTATAGCTCTTTCGGAGCCTTCAATCACATTGCCTGAGCCAATAATAGTATTAACATATTCTTCTTTTGGCACAAGATGGGTTAAATATATATCACTTTTGAGAATAGTGTGCGAACTTGCACTATCCGCAAGGCAAATATCTTCAGGATATGTCCTTGCCATTTTTCTTCAAAGACAAATAATAATAATAATAAAATGAGTAGAAGTACATGCACAGTGAAATTATTCATATGAATTCTTAACAAACACATATATTAAACTATTTCATCATTGATCAAATAGCCAACATTTCCTTCAAGATCCTCAAAGAAATTAGATACATCATAATAAGTGGTAGAATTTTCATCGTTTGAAACAACATTTGTTTCCTTTACTTTGTCATCATTTTTCAAGGATGCTTGATAAAGATCAACTACGTGCCTTGTGGTACGACAGATACGTGACCAATGGCCCTTTCCACCACAATGGAAGCATTTATCCTCAATTGATTTACTTTGCCCATTGTTTCTTTCTTTATCCTACTTCTGGTGGGATTTTTTCTTGTGAATATAATTTTTTTTCCTTCCATAATTTTTTTTGTTATCAAAATCTTGCCATTTACCTCTTCTGGGGTTATAATTTGCCACATTTGCTTCAGAAAATGGGACGGCGCCAGCTGGGCGCGCTTCATGATTTCTTAAGAGCAACTCATTGTTGCGTTCAGCAACAAGAAAGCAAGAAATTAGCTCAGAATATTTTTTAAATTCTTTTTCTCGATTGCTACTGCAGGAACACATTCAAGGCATGGAAGGTCGAGAAAGTTTTCTCTAATATATCGGGTTTGAGGAAGTATCACATGATTATACCTTTCTTCAAAGTCTTTCCACAGATCTACAGGATCTTTTAATGTGGGGTATTCATTTTTCAATCATACGTCAAGATGACGACGAAGGAAATTATGGCTTTAGCTTTTATCATTCTGGGATGTATTATTTTCAGCCTTAATGGTGTCTTCAAGATCCATTGAATCAAGAAGGATTTTAGCATCTAGTATTTATGATAAATATTTGTTTTTAGATATATCAAAAGCATTATATTCAAGATGAAAGAATTTTGACATAATAAAATTTGTTATCTGAAGTCTTTCTAAAACTTCGTTAGAGCTTCGTGCTGATAACGTGTTATAAAATAACTAAATAAATAAATAAAGAAGTAACAAAAATTAATAAATATAAAAAGAGAGAAAGAAGTATTACAACATAAAAAAAAAAAAAGTATTTTATTACTTCTTGTTATTGTATAAAAAGTCTCAATCTATGCCCCTATTTATACAAGGCTTTACTTTTTGTCACAACACAGAAAACATTATTATTATTATTATTATTATTATTACTTTCGAGTGCAACAAGAGAGGGTGGAGTAAAATTCAGGCTTACAGAAAATCTAATGCGATTGAAGGCTCAGATGCGTTACGAGAACCTAATTGATTCGATTTCGGATTTCCATGGACGGAACTCGTAAACAGCAGGTACGCTTCATTTGTCGGTTGAGGAGGGAATTTTCTTCCCCAATTTCCCTGAAAGAAAATACAAAACTGTAGTAGTTGGGTTTAGAATGTTACCCTTTTGTATGGTTTCGAATCATGCATTGAATGGAGCGGAAAATGAAACTGAGAATGAATGATTAATTGAATGGAATGTTTGTCAGGTGTCGCTGAGAGGAGCAAGTGCGAAGGAGATAACAAGAGATGTGCTTCTTGAAAAGGTTAACAGAGAAAGAGAGCTTCGCAATCATGCTAAACGAGCTGCTGCTGCTGCTCTCTTGATTCAGGTGTTCCTTCAAATCTCAATTATTTCATTTTCTTTTTTGTTTTATTTTTTAGTTTGTGTTTTGTAGTTCTTAGACCCATAATTGCCCATTTTCCGGCACTAGGGAGCATGTTATTCAAGGTAATTCCTTGTTGTTTAGAGATACCAAGGAATGCGAGGTGAAACATAACGTTGAATTCTAGTTGTGTTTGAACATTACTTTACTTGATGCTTTTGTGTACAGTTATTCATTGCATTGTGTGCAACCATTGAAGGGAATTAGCTTTTTGAAGGCCTGACAAGGGCCTACTAAGGAGGGTAGCTCTTATAAAGGGTAACCGAATTGTTTGGCGTAATGCGAGACTGAAAAATCATATGGGCGATTATTAGACAACCATTTAATTGTTAATGATTTAAATGTAAATATGATTTACGGCTAACACTATCACAACATCTAGTCCACGTTGTCTACTTCACTTAGTAGGAGCAGACTTAGCTGCTGTTGTATTGGGGAAATGACCGAATATAGTTGCATAAGAGAAAAGGAAAGCCCGATCCACAAGCATCCCATGTTAATGTAGGAACCATGGAAAGGCAGCACCCAAAAGGTGTAATGCAGGCAGTCTAACCTGATAGTTGCATCAGTGGTGGTTTGAACCCATGACCTTGCAATCATATGGAAACAACTCAACCATTGCTCCAAAGTTCCTCTTCGAATATAGTTACATCAAAGGAAAATAAAAAATTGCATCTTTAAGTATGAAATTTTAGTTCACTCTATTATTGGCATTTTGATAGTTGTCATTTATATCAAAATGGATAATATCCTTTATTTTATTCTTCTCATTCATAGAGAGTATGGAGGCGCTTCAAGGTCACAAAGATGGTTGCTCTGCAGCTTCAGCAGGAGTGGGAGAAATTGGTGAATAATTATACTGCTGCAAGGACAGCCATATGGATTTCAAACAATTTATTGAGACCATTTCTTTTCTTTATAACCCGATTCTCAACCTGGCTTCAGATAGCCCAAAGCAAGAAAATACACTCCATGAAGATTTGCTTCACCATCTTATTGGAAAGCATGAACTCTTCAGGTATATCCTGTCATTTAAATGTTTATTCATTGGACTTTCAGTTCACATTCCAACTATGTCAAGCATTTCAATGTGATGCATGCCAAATAGGACTATCAAGATGTTTTGGTTGCTTTATTATTTTTTCTCAGCTTTGAGAGGTCTAACGACCCATTTTTATTTTTCTTGTTTAACACACCTATGAAATATATTATTAATGGATGCATATGTGATTCTAGATTCAAAGCAGAACTTTTGCTTTCTCGCTATTGGTACGCCTGAAGAGAGAAGAATATGGATTTACCAGGCACGGAGGCTAACTTCTCTCGGTTTCTCCATTCTTTCAGAGTTCAGTGAATGCATTTCAGGTGCTCAGAATTTAAATATTGTGACATCACTTGCAATGCGTCTCTTGGTCATGTTTACTGATCCAAAAGGATGGAAAGGCATTGTTGATGACAATCGTCAAGATGCAGATTTAGCAGCGAAGGATTTAATTCAGTTCATTGGGAGTAATAAAAGTGGTAGTTATGTATCTATTGCTAGATATATAACTGCACTTGATAATTATTCTTGCCAGACAAAAAATATCATCCCGGCAGATGAACTTTTTTTTATTACTGCAAGTGCGATAACTTTAGCCGTGCGTCCATTTTATCTGACAAACATCGATGTAATTGGGCCTGATATGCTGGATCACAACCATGCCACTAAGCAGTACATTGTCTATTTACTGACTATTCCTTCGCTTCTACAACATTTACCATCTGTTCTTCAACCTGCATTAAGGCACAAATCAATTTTATTCCCATGCTTCAAGACTCTATTGGTAAGCATTACAACTCGATTTAAGCTGCAAGTTTGTCTGTGTACTGTTTTGTTTTAGTGACAACATGGTCTCTTTCACTGTTTTCTTATCGGTACAAGTTTTGTACTTCTAATTTTGGAGGCCTTACTAAGGGATTACATAATCCATATTTGTCTAGTCTAATGTATGAAGTGCCAAAGTTTGACCCGCAGAATTGATGATTGCACATGCGCATTTAACTTCTCTGCAAATGTGATTTCTTTGATGTTGAGTTTAATGTTTTCTACGCTAAAGATGGATCTTTCTTGCTTAATAACTCAATTTTCTGTTTCGTAATGTTTTTCATTTGGTATTAAAATTATGACAATTTAAATGGTTGTTCTGCTATTTTTTATTTATTTATTTTATTTTTTATATGCAATTTAGTATTTCATTCATGTTATTTTATATATAAAAATAGAGATCAATACTTTACTGTCATAAAAACTTTCAATGATTTTTAAGTTGTTTACTTCTCTCTATAATAATTTATTTTTTCTCCAGAAAAAAAAAAGAAACGTAAAATAATGGTGCACAGGTTACTTTCACTTTCAAATATGTTACTGCTTCTCCCCAGTTATATTATTATTTTTATATTGATGGTGAAAGGAAACATCTTTAGTTTATATTCAAATTATTTGCTCATGCATATTACTTACTTTAAACACTCTCCTCAAGTGAATAAGATCAACATTTTGATTTGATTCAAAGTATCAAACATATCAGAACTGATCAAACTCTGACAGGCAATGACAGATTTTGAAAGAGAAAGTTTTAATGGAGATGTCAGAGTTAGTACAGTCAGATAATCTTGTTGCTTTCAGGGAAATTCCTCCAGTTGGTTGGGCTCTCACTAACATTATATGTCTAGCAACAGGAAATGAGAATGGTTCTGTGAATGCTAGATCCTTGAATCAAGGTTTGGACTATGCATTGTACGTTCATGTTGTTATAACTTTAGCAGAAAGCCTACTTGCTCATCTTGATAATATTGGATGGATGCGAAAGAAAAGAAAAACCGTTCAAACTGATGCTGGAACGTCAACAGATCCAGTTGGTACAGTTATGTATGATGGTGAAGCAACCTATGAGTCATTAATAATGTCATACATGGATCAATTTAGGCCTGTTACTCAGCTGTCACATCTTACAAATCTTTTGGCTTCAATAAATAGAGATGGCACCAACAAGGTTGAGACTCCACAGTCAAATCGTCTGCCATGTCTTAAGAAACTAGATTTGTTTGATGTTGCACTATTTTATTCTAATTTGCTTAGAGTATTTTCAACCTTGAGTCCAATTCGTGGCTCATTACCAGTTCTCAACATGCTGTCCTTCACTCCTGGATTTATTCTCCAATTGTGGGAGGTACTGGAGGTTTCCCTTTTTTCTGGAGACAAACATATATCTGTTTATCACACAAGTGGGAATGCCAAACATAAAACGTTTGAGAAGATTCAAAAACAGATAAGTAAAGATGGGGGTAATAGGTGGGTCAATGTTCTTCAGAAGTTTACAGGTAAGTCACAAGCTGCAAGTGATGTTACAGATCCTGTTGGCAGTTATTCTGAGCCCAGCAGAGAGAATGAAGATTCACTAGAGCTATGGGACGTAGAACCTATGAGGCATGGCCCACAAGGGATTCCAAAGGATATGTTTTCTGTGCTTCATCTCTTCTGTGCAACCTATTCTCACCTGCTTTCTGTTCTTGATGACATAGAGTTCTATGAGAAACAAGTATGTACATGCTTTCTTCTTGGACTTGTCATTTTATGGATTAGTTCATATTTTCAGAAACTAACTATCACGGAGCATTTTAATAACATTGTTAGGTTCCATTCAGATTAGAGCAACAACGAAGAATTGCGTCAATGCTAAATACCCTAGTGTATAATGGTTTGTCCCATGGTAGTGGTTCTCATAATAAGCCTCTCATGGATTGTGCTATCAGATGCTTACATTTAATGTATGAAAGGGATTGTAGACACCCATTTTGTCCTCCTGATTTGTGGCTTGCTCCCGCTAGAAAAAGCCGGCCACCAATTGCAGTTGCTGCCAGAACCCATGAAGTTTTATCAGCCAACCTAAGATTTGATGATTCATCAGCTTCCCTGAGTGCAGGTTCTGTTATCATCATTACCCCTCATGTTTTCCCTTTTGAAGAAAGGTAACTACTAACTAGTTGACCATAACATGACTTTTACTTCTTGACATAAATTCTGTTTGGCACCGTTCTTGTACTTTTATACTTATTTCAGTTGCTGTTTTAGAAGGATAAGACCTTGGTAAAGAAAAGCTGATGACTGGGGAATACAGCCAACATGATTTATTATTGTTATTAGAGTAACAAGACAAGTAGGTCCCTGAAAAATTTTGCTATGGACATATAGATTACTACCAAAAAAAAAAAATACCAAGTAACTTCCTGAGTAAATTTTGTGATGAACTTATAGGTCTTAATAAAAAAGAGTACCTATAAGTTTCTGAAAAATTGCAATTATCAACTTATAGATCCTGAAAAATTATAACACTAGACTTGTTGGACCCTTCTGTCATTCCATTCCACCAAAGACCTATAAGTCTAGCTCTACAATTCTTTAGGGACTTGCATGGTATTCTTTTTCCTTCAGGGACACCTACAAATCTGTGGCAAAGTTTTCTCAAGGACTTGCTGTTACTTTTTTTTCCGTTAAATATCTATAAGTTATCGCAAAATTCTTCAGGAACCTATTTGTCTTATTCTTCTGATTATTATTATTGTTATTGTTATTGTTATTGTTGTTGTTATTGTTATTCTTGTTGTTGTTGTTGTTGTTGTTTGATAAAAGAAGAATACCATTAAGATTGGGAGAAGAATATTAAAATAAGATGAGAGGATAAGAGATCCTCCATACAAAAACCAAAAGCCAAACAAAAGATCGTTGAAGTGTAGCTTTCCTATCTCTCACCATGTTTTGAGAGGGAAAGTCCTCTAAAAATATAGGAGCACTAAATTTCCTTTGCCATGTCCAAGATCTAGATCAAGAAATGTGATCATGTTTTGGTTTCTTAGTGGAGTAAATTGAGAAAAACCTTTTTGGGTCTCTTTACCAATTACCATATAATAATTCTGTTATTCATTAAGAGTTGTTTAAATTGAGAAGTCATTAACTATGGTGTTCACTGACATTAGAGAATCACTGTCAACAAATCATAATTTGTTTGGAGCGTAACGCATTATGTAGTTTATTATTGAAAGTAGCTAATCACTTGGTTTATCACTGAAATAGAGTTGAGATGTTTCGCGAATTAATCAAGATGGATAAGGCCTCGCGAAAAATGGCTGGTGAAATTTCTGAACCTGGTTCACGAGCAATTGAGATAGTAGTATGTCGGGGTCATATTGTTGAAGATGGATTCCGACAATTGAATTCCCTTGGGTCAAGATTGAAGTCCTCTATCCATGTGTCATTTGTCAGTGAATGTGGCCTTCCTGAGGCTGGCCTGGACTATGGTGGATTATCTAAGGAATTTTTGACAGACTTATCAAAAGCAGCTTTTGCTCCTGAGTATGTTTGACTTTTTTTTTTTAATTTTAATTTTTGTTTTTTATTTCATGGCTGTTTCCTCTTTCAGGAATCTGTAGTGACTTTCTAAGCTGACATGTATTCTGTTTGCCTCAGATATGGATTATTTTCCCAAACCTCAACCTCCGATAGGCTTCTAATTCCTACTGAATCTGCAAGATATTTAGATAATGGTCTTCAAATGATTGAGTTCCTTGGAAGAATTGTTGGTAAAGCTCTTTATGAAGGAATATTACTTGATTACTCCTTCTCTCATGTTTTTGTACAAAAGCTATTGGGACGGTATAGCTTTCTTGATGAGTTATCAACACTTGATCCAGAGCTATACAGGAATGTTTTGTATGTCAAGGTAAACCCAACAGAGATCCACACTTCTTTCTTGTGTCTTAAAAGAGTCTTTTTAAAATTTATCTGGATTCTGCCTTGTTTATTATTTTGGGAATCATGTTTTAAAATTGAGTTGGTTTGATGCTGGCTGTCCCACCTAGTCGGACAAGGCTCTTTGTTGTTGTTGTTGATGCTGGCTATCAGCGCACTTCCCTCATTGTAGATGAGCCTGATCCAGCTGCAATCCTACTATAGGTTAAGTGATTTTATATATGAATTTGCTCAAAGAGCTATTGCCTTTGTGGATGGGTTTAGTTGCTGGATGTAATATTTCTAAAATAAAAGGACTATTCTGACAACCTTAAAGATTCATTAACATGGGCCATTTGACATTGGTATTTTAGGTCTGATTTTGGGGCTTTGGTTGTTTTTCCCTTGATTTTTTGTTGTGTAGATTGCCGTATTTCAATTCTCGCAGTTTACCATTTTGACATTATAATGCAACGTTCACATATTCCTTCATGCAGAATTATGAGGGTGACGTGAAGGAACTCTGTCTTGATTTCACAGTAACTGAAGAATCATTTGGCAAAAGACATGTGATTGAGCTTAAGTCTGGTGGAAAAGATATTTCTGTGACAAACGAGAATAAGTTGCAGTATATACATGCAATGGCTGATTATAAACTCAACATACAGGTTTTATTATCAGTTTGTGTAGTCTAATGGAAATTATTCAGATTTGTACCGTTTCGACAGTCGTATCATGGTTATATATGTGACTATTGAAATTGCAGATACTGCCATTGTCAAATGCATTTTATAGAGGGTTAACCGATCTTATATCTCCATCCTGGTTGAAATTATTCAATGCCGGTGAATTTAATCAGGTAGTTTATTTCCTTAGTGCTGAAAAAGTTGGGTTTTCCTTTTTTTTTCGGGGGTGGGGGTTGGGGTGGGGAGGGTTCACTCAAGTATTTTCTTTTGCTAAATTGCAATAAGGATTTTCTGTTTCAGGATTTTGCATTTTCGAAAATGCTGCTACCAATATTAAATTAGCTTTTTATTTGTGCAAAGAATATGTCATGATAAAGAAAAATGTCCTTGCCTACAACAACTAATTCATGATAACTCAAAAAATGAATTATTTATTTTTGATGACTCATTTTGACAGCAAGATTTCTGAGTTTAGTGAGAATGCAGTTGCTTTCAGGTGGCAATTATGATATTGACATTGATGATTTGAAAAATAACACCCGATACACTGGAGGTTACAATGAGGGAAGCAAGACAATCAAGATTTTTTGGGAGGTATTGATTACCACTTGATTCAACAATTTCCTTCTGGTGTTACAACAACTAGTCTTTAGCATTGTATTTAGGCTTGGTTATATAAAGGTTTTACTTTTCAAAAGTAGCTTATGAAAGTTGGTTTTTAAAAGATAGCTTTTTAAAAATTGTAGCATCTACGTTTGGTAAATTAAATTAAAAATGACTCTTAAAAAGTACAAGCAACAATTGTATTTGGTAAAATAGTTTTTAAAATTTAAAAATACTATAATAGACATAAATATAAAAGTTAAATTTGGAAGTTAATTAATGTATGAGATTATACGAGACTTTTTAATTTTCATAAGCACAAGCCAATTTTGAAAAGCGCGCTCCTATCTTTTAAAAGCTCCAAGTACAAGCATATGGTCTTTTTGATTTACCAAACACAAAATGAGAAGTTTGTGCTTTTGAAAAACACAAAAATCTCTTCAAAAAGTTTTACCAAACCAAGCTTTAATCTAATGTAATTTACTTCCGTTGCTATAATCAAAGCCTTACACATTTATGATAGATGCCTGATAATTCAGATTTGGTTTCTTCTTTCCTGCTGAGCGATGCTCCTTAAGTAGAAGAATAAATGCTTAAATTGGTCTTAAGAAAATATGCAAAACATTAGAGTTGTCATGTTTTTTTACATTTATCTTGTCTCTCAAATATAAATATCTATGTATTTAAGGAATAAATTGATGTCTAAATGTATTGCTGGAGTACATTAATGCCCCCAATCTTTAGAAAACTAATGCAATGTTGCCTACTTAGTTTTGCATATACCAGTTTTAAGACATCGGTTTCATTTTCTTTCTTCTACCACTATGTACAGGTGGTTAAAGGCTTCAAACCAGATGAGCGCTGTATGCTTCTTAAATTTGTCACGAGTTGTTCTCGTGCTCCATTACTTGGGTTTAAATACTTGCAGCCAGCTTTTACAATCCACAAGGTGTGTTCTTGATCTTGGATGGGCAATCAATGTTGGTTTGGATTGTTTGTTTTTTCTTTGAAAAAAGTACCCTTTTTTTTCAGAAAATAAAGATTTTTATTAAATTTTAAATACATTTGGTCTTGGATACAACTTTTAAGAGAAGTACTTTTATTTAAAAAAGCAAATTATTTGGTTTTTCTAAAAGACAAGAATACTTTACTTTCAAAAAAATAGAAGCAAAAAGACGTTTTTAATATATGAACTCTTTTTAAAAAGTCTATCAAATGTGAAATATTTTCTTCTATGAAAAAAAGATCTTTTATAAAATGATAAAGAAAATGCTCATGCAAACACCTCTTTCATCCCATCTGCTTTGTTGCTTGTAACTAGTAGGGGATGTTTTTTGGCTCTTTTAACTCTAGCAGAGTACATTACAAATTCTCCAAATGAGCCGTGTGGAAATAATTGTTATCCTACACAGCACGTGGAGCTCTTTCGATTAATTGCGTGTGCTCTGAATTGAAAGAATACTTTACTCCATTTTAATGAGTTAATACTTAGAATAGTCTCTGAAGTTACACTTGCGTTTCAATCTGGTCCCCAAAGTTTCAATTACTCAATTTGGTCCCCCAACTTGGCTTTTGTGACTCATATTGGTCCTTGACTTTGTTTTCGTCACAAAACCATCAATGATGCGGTGAGATGGAGTGACGGTTGCCACTCTGTTCTTCCTAATGTGGCAATGGAAACATTTTTATCTCAATTTTCTCCCTACGAAGCATTTAAAATTCCTAAACCTAATTTTAGTTAAGGGTTTTAAAGGCTTCTTAAAGAGAAAATTGAGGTAAAAAATTTCAGTTGTCACATCAGATAGTCGTTAAGGAGTTCAACATGGCAGCTGTCACTGTATCTTAGCACGCCGTTAACGGTTCTATGATGAAAATAGGGCTAGAGACTAATGTGAGTTACGATACCAAGTTGAGTAAATTGACACTTTAAGGACCAGATTGATACACGTGTTACTTCTGGAACTAACTCAGTACTCCCCTTTCAACTATTATTACCATCCCAGGTTTTTGTTCATATTGAGGGGCCGCTGCAGCTTACAAGATGTCTAAACTCAAGCACAAGTCACTTGCATAATATTTTATTTTATTTTTGTTTATTTGTTATATGGTACTGGATAAGAATTTAAAGTCTATGGAAGTTATTTCTGAGTCTATAGTAATAGGATGTAGAATAAAGGAAACGATGACCTTGATTTTAATTCCTAACATGATGAAATGATAATTCTGCAACTATGGTACAATCATCTGGACCTTAAGAAAAAATGATTGTTGAGTGAAGGAGCTTTCTGTGAATTTACCAGTTCACTGGCTTACATTTAGCATCATAATTCATACCGACTAGGGCCCCTAGAAATAGTAAATGTGTGATGAATGACAAAATGCATTGATTTCATTGATTAGCATCACTCAGTTGCATCTATTTACGTAGGTTGCTTGTGATGTTCCTCTTTGGACAACATTTGGAGGACAAGATGTGGATCGGCTTCCATCAGCTTCAACCTGCTACAATACTCTTAAGGTACTACTAATATGGAGACAATATAGGTGTCTGGATACATTTCTGCATTCCCTTTTATTTTTGCAATCTCTTTAGAGTTATAAACAAATGCTATCTGCACACCAAAAATAAACTTCTATATATTTGTGTATAGATATATCTTAACTCATTTTCAATATGTATTTTGTATTCTAACATGTATTTCATACGAGTGACTGATTTAGTCGCCAACTATGAAAGCACGGACACTTCTCTGATTTGCCGGACACATTTTGAACACAACACTCATCGACACTTGTCCGACACGCGTGTCTTCTGTGTCCAAACCGTGTCTTGATAAAAAATAAAAAATTGTTCTCCGGACACGCGTGGACACACCTAAATACCATTCAGCGTGTCCAACTTTATTCTTAACATGTATTCTTAAAATGAATTTAGAAATAGTATATATTATTAATTATTAAAACAAAAAATATTTTAAATATTTTATATAATTAAAAAAGGCTATTAAAAATTTAATTTTTATTTTAATATCAATAAAATACCAAAATATCATTATAATTTATCTAAAAGAATACTTTATATTTTATATATATACTATGTCCCCGTATCTTATAAAAATTTTAAATTCACGTGTCCGCGTGTCGTGTCCTGTGTCCATGTCAATATCCATGTACCATAGATCACTAGTTTTTCGTGTACACATGTTATGGTTGCTCTTTATATGGTACTTGGAATTTGGCTGTCCAAAATTTGAAATTCAAGATTGCCATGTTGGTTGTGAGTTGTAACTTGTGAAATTGAACATTGGAGCGATCTTGAACTTTTTGTATTTTCATGTCTCATATCAAATGTCTTATAACGGTTTTTCTAGTAACGTGGACTTTGTACACCTCACAAGATGCACTCTTGTAGTGATTAAAGTCATTGATATAAAGGTATTATTTGAAGTTTTTCAAGCTAATAAAAGAACTGGAAATCTTTACTTATTTTTCCATATTACAATGACTGCAGCTTCCAACGTACAAACGACCTGGCACATTGAGAACGAAGCTGCTATATGCCATTACCTCAAATGCTGGATTTGAACTTTCTTGATTCACGTCAGGTAGTTTAGATCCTCTTTATTTGGTATCATATCCGCAAAGGCTGGTAGATAAAGGTAGCACAAGTTTAGGCCATGAATCTCCAAGAGTGCTCTGTAAAATTTTTGGTAAAGGAAATTGAATCCCGGTTCGTTTTGGCAACACATTATTTGCTTCCAGAGGAATGCTTTTCCAAACAGCCAGTTGATGATATGTTTGTTACTTCGTCCATTCTTCCAATCCGTGGGAGATTCTGTACTTCCGTAGTATGTTCATATTGGAACAGTATACGACTGGTTATTTGAACCAACTCTCTAAATGCAAATAGCGATCATTTTGCAATTAAAATATGTGATTTATTTGCTTTCGAGCTTTCGTTTACTATTTTATTCACTTAAATGCAGATATAGGATTTATCTAACCTTTTAAGCAAGGTACTTTTTGCATTAAAAAAAAAATAAGTGTTTTAGGTTTCAAAGTATTGAATACTGCACACCAGAAAGCTGAAAGATCTATTAAAAATTTAAAACCTTTTTTTTCTTGCTTTATTAACAGGGGTCCTATTACTACTGATTAATGAAACTAAGACCCTAACCATCATAATGGAACTTCCAGAAATAAATTTTAATTTTGGTTTAAATGATTAGTGTCCTACTGACTAGTAAATTTGAATTTGAAGTATATCAAGCATAATTATCTGAACTAAGTAAATCTAACTTTCTAAAACGAAATTATTTTAGATTTTTATAAATTCTTAATGAACACTATCCACATATTCTTTACACAAGAGACTGTTCAATAACAAAGTTATAGTATAGCCAACAAAAATTATGCAAATTGCTGCATATTGGAAGGCCATTCAGTTTTGAAATTATTTGGTGCTCTTTCAAGAACTAGCTAGGATTGCATTCATTTCACTCGTAATATGGCATTTCAGTTTTTTTATTTATTTTTTTTTCAGTGTCACTTTGCAAGTATAATGAACGCAAACCTAGAAGCTACATTAGGAGCACTGAATAGTTTCCTGTGAATCCTATATTTGAAACCAACAGTTGAACAAACTTGATAGTATTATCTTGCACGAATCATAAAAACCCTAACCATGAACGCATTAAGAGATGGTAAAAGTCATCATTGTTCACCAGCGTATACTCATCCAAGTCTGTTAGCACGATCATGGAATTCGTCCATCTCAACTCTTGGTACCTGTATTCCTACCAACACATTTGCTCCAGTTTCACCCTGTTCAAGAACCATAAATATTGCAATCATATTTGATCAAAAAGAAAGAAATTAGCTTGCGTTAGGAAACTACAAATTCTCACCTGCCCACGATAATGGAACAAGCTAATATTCCATCGTGGACTGAAGGAATCCAAGAACTTCGTTAGAGCACCAGGTCTTTCTGGAAAGATGAAACGACAAAGAACCTCATTTTGAACGTTTGAACGGCCTCCCATCTAGTCATAAGTTCAAAAGCAAAGTAAACATGACATGATAGCAAACAATCGTCAATAGCAATAAAAGGTTATCGCAAGGCAATAAAGTAATTCACATTGAGCAGCTATTAGACATTTGATCAAACTTAATTTTCTCCATGCTAACTGCTTGATTTGACCTAGAGTACTAAGAAAAAGCAGCTTAGGATTTATTGAAACGAATTAGCTTAGATTGTATTTCAATCTTGCACAGTGTGGCAGACGTGACAAACTATACTAAAAGATCATTTTGTCCCAAACACAATTACCAGGTAACGAAGGTGATCTTTCACCAAGTCAGTTTCTGTGAGATTGTAAGTTTTAAGCTGACAAGACTCCATTCTCTCTTTCGTTGCTTTTAGTTCTGAGACCGTGAGTTAGTGTTTGAATATATTATTCTATCAAATGTACAGGGAATCATTTTCTTTATAGAGAAATTACACAAATAGAAATAACTAGAAAATAGGAAATAAGAGAAAAATAGTAATATTAGCTTAAAATAAATAAAAGATTTCTAATTATAAAATTCCTAAAATTAAGCTAAACCAAAAAAGGAAAAGATTTATAATTAATTCTATTTACATAAACGATTCATGAAATGAATTAGAAATTTGATTTTTATTTGATCTAGTCAACACTTTTCCTCAAGCTGGCTTGAAGATATCATTCATTGACAGCTTGCTCATTATGCTATCAAAAGTCTTCTTGGGTAATCCCTTAGTTAGAACATGATAAAGAAATAAACAGATAAAGAAGACAAGAATTGAAATTGAATAGAAAAGATACATTGAAATTGAAATAAAAACAAAAAAGATAGGTTGAAATTGAATACAAAGAGAATCACTTTACTTTCTACCCAATTTCTTGACGCAACAAAAAAAGGACTCCTCAACCTAACTTGTCAACGCCATAGTTTGGAAATTGAATCGAAGGGACTCCTCAACCTTCTACCGAATTCCCCGATGAAACAAAAGTCGGACTCCTCAACCTCAATTGTCCACACCATGGTTTCATCACGAAACCAAAAAAGGTGTTTTTAAACCTCTAAATCTGCTATACTACGACTACAATAGCTAAGGAGGTATTTATAACCTCTTATTAGGTTAAAACAAAGAAAACCATAAATCCCATACACATAAGGCCAATCTATTAATTAAATAAACAAAATCAAAATACATTAAATTAAAACATTCTAAAAATGTAAACTAATATCTTCTAAATAACACTTGAACTCTTCATATCACGAGCATTTGATGCGCGTATCATTCTCCTCTTCTTCAAAAAAGATTCGTCCTCGAATCTTGTAGGTGAAAAAATAATATATGAAAAGGACAATAATTACAAAGAAGATAATTTTTTTCTTTTTGTTTTTTCTTTCCTTTTTGTATTTTTTTTCTTTTTCTTTTTCTTTTTTTACACTTTATGCTTTTTTATTTTTTTTAAACAATAATGAAATGCAAACGGAAAATAAGAACACAAGAACTTAAAGAAATACGCGACAAACACTAGACTCTTTTTTTTTATGATAAAAGAAGAACAGATATAGATTAATAAGAATTAATCTAATACCTGAGTTCTGATATCAAATGATAAAGAAATAAAAGTTAAACAAGAAGATAATGATTCAAACTCAATAAAAAAAGATACATTAAAATTGAAATATAACCAAAAATGATAGATTGAAATTGAGTACAAAGAGAATCACTCTACTTTTTACCCAATTTCTTGACGCAACAAGAAAGGGACTCCTCAACCTAACTTGTCAATGCCATAGTTTGGGAATTGATTCGAAGGGACTCCTCAACCTTCTACTCAATTTCCCGATGTAACAAGAGATGAACTCCTCAACCCAATTATCCACACCATGGTTTCATCGTGAAACCAAAAATAAGGTTTTCAAAACCTCTAAATCATTCTATACTATGACTACAATAGCTAAGGAGGTATTTATAACCTCTTATTAGGTTAAAACAAAGAAAACCCTAAATCCCATACACATAAGGCCAATCTAGTAATTAAATAAACAAAATCAAAATACATTAAATTAAAACATTCTAAAAATGTAAACTAATATCTTCTAAATAACACTTGAACTCTTCATATCATGAGCATTTGATGCGCGTATCAGAACATCTGCTAATTGTTTTGTGGTTGGAACATATGAGATGCAAATCTGTCCTCTCTCAGTCTTTTCCCTGATAAAATGCTTGTCAACTTCAACATGTTTAGTTCTATCATGTAGCACTGGATTATGAGAAATAGAAATTGCATATTTGTTGTCACAATACAACCTCATTGGTGGAGAAATGAGAACTTTTAGTTCTTGTAGGATTTCCTCTACCCATAGTGCTTCACATATTCCATGAGCCACTGCTCTAAACTCAGCTTCTGCACTACTTCGAGCCACAACACTCTGTTTTTTCCTGCTCCAACTAACCAAGTTTCTGCCAACAAAAGTACAATACCCAGATGTTGACCTTTGCTGCACGAATCCCCACATTTTCGTACAGCTGTACCAGCAAGTGCACTGGGTCATCCAAGTAATACCTAAGCGAGTCAGGGTCGATCCCATGAGGATTGTGGTTTGAAGTAAGCTATGGTTATCTTGCAGGTCTTAGTCAGGCAAAGTCAGAAGGTTGTTGGATACGGAATTGTATTAGGATTATTGGAATCGGTAATAGGAATATAGTTGAAGATTGGAGTTGCTTTGTCTTTCTGAATTAACTCTGGTATCACTGTCTTCTTTGCTTGTGAATGACCTCTTCTATGGTAGGCTGTATATGATCAACGCCATTGCCCATGGTCATTGATCTCCTCTGCTTCAGATCAAACGCCATTGCCTGCGGTCATCCAATTTGACGAAGGGTGAAGCTCTAGCAGTTCATTCTCTTGGCGATCCTACTCAAAACGCCACAGAAAAGGTCGAATCTTTCGGATCAGAGAATGCTACTTCTTTGAATTCTAGCCTATACCACGGAGACCCTAATCTCCCCGAAAATTGGTTGAACTAGTGTCTTGAGAAGTCCCCAATGAAGTCGTGGATTAGCCGTTTGAGAGATGTATAAATATAGATGTTGGTTCGCGCTTTCCGACCACGTATTCACACGAACCCAAGTAGACGCGGGTGTTTGTTAGGCACGGTCGTCTTAGTATGATGAACAGAGCTGATTGTCACTGATCATCCTATTCACCATGTTGAAGAACGAATATACATCTTAGAATTAATCAAACACAGATCGAAGAAAAATAGTAATACTTTTATTAATTCATAGGACTCAGCAGGGCTCCTCCCCTCAATCTAGGAGGTTTAGAAACTCATACTAAAAGGAAAATACAATGTAAAACATGTAAAATCTGTAAAAAGGTCGAAGAAGGTAAAAGTCTCTATAATAACATAAATCTAATCCCTTAAATACTAAACAAATGACTAGTAAGGGTAAAACAATCTTTTTAGTGCTAAAATATACTTCTGGGGTCCACTTGGTGAGTGTTTGGGCTGAGCTTTGATGAGATTCACGTGCTATGAGGTCTCTAGGGTGTTGAATGCTGGCTAGGGGGTCCTCTCTGGCCGTTTGGATGCTGGTCTCTGCTCTTTGGGTGCTGGACGCATGGAAGGGGGTAGGAAACTGGTGTTGGACGCCAGTTTTGGGCCTTCTAATCTGAAGCAAAGTATGGACTATTATACATTGTTGGAAAGATCTGAAAGTCAGCTTTCCATAGCCATTGAGAATGCTCAATTTGAACTTCTGTAGCTCCAAAAAAGCTCTTTCGAGTGCAAGAAGGTCAAATCTGAACAGCATCTGCAGTGCTTTCTTTGTCTCTGGATCTGACTTTTGCTCCAGCTCCTCAATTTCAGCCAGAAATTACTTGAAATTGTACAAAAACACAAAAACTCATAGTAGAATCCAAAAATGTGAATTTAACACTAAAACCTATAAAAACTTAATAAAAACTAAATAAAACATACTAAAAACTATATGAAAATGATGTCAAAAAGCGTATAAAATATCTGCTCATCAACCTTCTATCCATGACATTTCTAGCCAATCCGCATCTGTATAGACATCTACTTGAAGATGTCCATGCTTTTTGTACAGTAACCCTTTCCCAGGCGACCCCTTTAAGTACCTTAGAATTCTAAAGACAACATCCATGTGTTCTTGACCAGGTGAATGCATAAACTGGCTTACCAATCTCACAGCAAAGGCTATATCCGGGCGTGTATGGGATAAATAGATTAGCCTCCCTACTAACCGCTGATATCTCCCTTTGTCAATATGTAAGATAGGAGTGGGTAAAGATTCATGCAAAAAATTTTCTTCACTTAGACTCTCCCCTGAAGAGAATTTTTCTAAAAAAAGGTTTCATGTTCCAAAAAAGTAACATCCATGCTTACATGAAATTTTTTGGTGTGTGGATTGAAACATTTATAACCCTTTTGACTTAGGGAATAGCCAATAAAAATTCATTTTTCTGCCCTTGGATCAAGTTTACTTTGATATGAAGGTGTATGCAAAAACACAATGCAACCAAATGTGTTCAAAGGTAAGTCAGAATGCAACCTACATACTGGAAAATTCTTTTTGAAAGTATCCAACAGTGTGCAGTAATTTAACACACCTGTGGGCATTCGATTTATGAGATAGGCTGCTGTTAGGATAGCATCTCCTCATAAATACTTTGGAACATTACCCTCAAACATAATGGCATGTGCTACTTCAAGATGTTTATTCTTCCTTTCAGCTAGGGGTGTGCAAAAAAACTGGTTTCACTGAACTGAATTGAAACTGAATTGAAACTATTTTAAATAAACCAGTTTTTATAGTTCAGTTTAGAAACCAGGAGAGGGAGAGAAAGTGAGAGAGACAGAGAGAAAGAGAGAGGGAGAGAGAGAGAGAGAGAGAGGGGAAGAGGGAAGGAGAGAGAGGGAGAGAGAGATAGAGAGGAAGAGGGATATGGGAGAGAGAATGAGAGAAAGGGATATAGGGAGAAAAAGGAGAGAGAAAAAAAGGGGAAGGGGGAGAAAGAGGGGTAGGAAGAGAGAGAGAGGAGGGAAAGAGAGAGGAAAATAAGAAGAGAGATAGGGAGAGAGAGAAAAGGAAAAGGGAGAGAGAGAGAGGAAGACAAAGAGAGGGGAAGGGGAGAAAGAGGGGGAGAGAGAGAGAAGAGGAAGAGTGAGAGGGGAAGGAGAGAGAGAAAGGGAGAGAAGGAGAGAGAAAAAGGAGGAAGAGAGAAGGAGAGGGAGAGAGGGAGAGAAGAGGAGAATCAGAAGAAGAGGGGAAGAAAAGAGAAAAAGGGAGAGAAGGGAGAGAGAGAAAGAGAGAGAGAGAGAGGAGGGAGAGAAGGAGAGAGAGAGGAAAAGAAAGAGAATATAAAATCTAATTTTATATATGTTAAAAGATAGAGAGAGCGAGAGAGAGGGGGGAGAGAAAGAGAGAGATGAGGGGGAGAGGAAAGGAGAAGAGGGAGAGAGAGAGAGAAGGGATAGAGGAAAGAGAGAATGAGAGGAGTGGGAGAGAGGGAGAGAGAGAGAGAGGGAGAGAAGGGAGAGAGAGAAAGAGAGAGAGAGAGAGAGATGAGGGAGAGAAGGAGAGAGAGAGGGAAATAAAGAGAATGTAAAATCTAATTTTATATATGTTAAAAGATAGAGAGAGCGAGAGAGAGAGAGGGGGAGAGAAAGAGAGAGATGATGGGGAGACGAAAGGAGAAGAGGGAAAGAGAGAAAGAGAGAGAGAGAGAGAGAGAGAAGGAAAAGAGAGAGGGGAGGGAGAGAGAGGAGTGGGTGAGAGAGAAAGATAAAGAGAGGGAAGGGGAGAAAGAGGAAAAGGGGGAGAGAGAGAGAAAAGGAAAAGAGAAAGAGGAGGGAGAGAGAGAAAGGAGGGGGAGAGAGGGAGAGAAGAAGAGAGAGAAGAAGAAGGGAAGGAGAGAGAGGGAGAGAAGGGAAATAGAGAGAGGAGGGGGAGAGAGTGAAAGGAAGGAGAGAGAGGGAGAGAAGAAGAGAGAGAGAGGGAGAAGGGAAGGAGAGAGAGGGAGAGAAGGGAGAGAGAGAGAGAGTAGGGAGAGAGAGAGAGGGGGGAGAGAGGGAGAGAATGGGAGAGAGAGAGTGAGAGAGAGAGAAAATGTAAAAACTAATTTTATATATGTTAAAAGTTAAAACTAGTTTTAGCCTATAAACCAATTTAAACTGGTTTTTCAATTAAAACTGGTTTTATTTTTATGAACTGGTTTAAACTGGTGCACTGTATTGTAAACTAGTTTAAAACCAGTTTTTTATTTGACAAAGTAGTTTGGTTCAGTTTCTACCAAAACTTTCAGCAATGCCATTTTGTTGGGGTGTATTGGGGCATGTAGATTGATATTGAATACCTTTCTTTTGAAGAAATTCACCAAAATTTTTATTAAAGTATTTAGTGCCATTATCACTTCTTAATATTGAAATTTTTGTGTCAAATTGTGTTTCTACCATTGTTGAAAAATACTGAAAAATTTTAGAAACCTCAGATTTTTCATGCATGAGATAGATCCAACATAGTCGTGTGTGGTCATTGATAAAAGTTACAAACCATTTTTTCCAAATTGAGTTGTTATTTTCGATGGACCCTAGACATCACTATGAATTAAGTGAAAAGGTTTAGATGCATGATAAGGTTGAGAGTAATAAGGAACTCTATGGCTCTTTGAATGAATATAACTTTCACATTTAAGTAAGGAAGAATCAATATTCTTTAACAAACTTGGAAAAAAATGTTTGAGATATGAAAAAATAGAGTGTCCTAGTCTGTTGTGCCAGAGCATTATTAGGTCATTTATAGGCATAGAACTTATACCACTAAATCCTTGAGCTATTTTATCCTCCGAAATATCCTCAAAACGATAAAGCCAATTGGTACACAAAACTGGCTCTGAACGTTTTACATAGATATACCGGCATCTGGTCATCCAAGTAATACCTCAGGTGAGTGAGGGTCGATCCCACGGAGATTGTTGGTTTGAGCAAGCAATGGATACCTTGCAGATCTTAGTTAGGTGGATAGAAAATATAGTTTGTCACAAAGAACACATAAACAAAAACAGAATAAAGAAAGTTAGAAATACCAGATTGATTGTGAAAATAGTAATGGATAATTAGTTAAGGCTTCGGAGATGCTTCGTCTTTTCGGATTAACTTTTCTCACTGTCTACTTAAATAGCTTTTTTGATTCATTCAACGGCAGCCGCAAGTGATTAACTCATATCCTCTCATCAAGTTAACCCCCTCTACTGCAGCAATCCACCATGTTAAAGTGACTCATGTCCTCTCATCAAGCAACCTCTAGGTTTCTCACTGTAGCAGAAGATGAAGCTCTAAGCAATCCACTCCCCTTCACGATCCTACTCAAGGTGCCACAACAAGGCAGATCTTCCGGATTAGAAAGTGCTGCTTCTCTGACACTAGTCTTATGCCACAGAGACCTCACACACCCATAGTTAACGAGATTTCATGTCACGTATCCAAAGTTGCTCATATGCTCTATTGGAATCCGCAATGCAATCTCTAGCTTTAGTTCAACGCTATCCGGGTCAGGAATCGCACGATGTAAGAACCGTTAATCAACCAGTTAATTAAGTGATAATATTGCCCTAATTAGACTCCAAAAAGTTAGAGAGAGAATTGGAGGATTTAAAGGTGATTTTTGGACTCAGTAGGTCTTTTTGAGTCAGAAAATGTGTTTTTTGCGAAAAACCATGAAAAATCGCGAACCGGTAGTTGAATCGATTGAACCGGTTCATGTCTGCCCAGTACTGTGCGAGGAAAAGTGAAAACAGTCGAAAACCCTAGAAAAATATTAGAAGTCGAAAACCGGACATTAATTTTAAAAGTTTGGCCCGAAGTTGGGCCAAACGAGCTAAAAATGCTAACGGGTTGGACCGGGCCCAAGCCCAACATATAAAAGGTTCATTAATGAACCCATTTCCAGCACACACACATAAACACAACACACCCATCAGAAATTGAAAGAAGGAGAGGAGAAGGGATTGAGCACTATTCATCTCAATCTTCCAAAGATCATATCTTGAGCTAGAGAGTTCCGATCACTGCACCGTTTAAGGCTACGCGTTCCTTGTGAAGAGCTCTACAAAACCCATATAAGAAACTGGTAAGGTAAGCTCGAAATTCTCCTAGTTCTTCTCTCCAAAATATTCGGGTATTTAGGGCTTTGGGTTAAATGAGTTTTTGTGATTTTGGATGTTTAGGTTTGCTCTAATCCTTGCTTAGCATTGGATTTTTGCTATCAAATCTATTGGAAGAGGTAAGAGACACTAAACCCTTGTGACATTATGTTTAATTGGAACCCTAGGTTGATTTGTGGTGATTTATATGTATATAGCTTGATTATTGTGAGTTTTGGAGCTTGTTGGTGCTTGTTGAAGTTGCATTGGTGGTTGGATTTTGGTTGAAAGCTCCTTTGGTGCTCAATTTTGAGTTTTGGACATATAAGGGATTGGCCAAGGTATGGTTTTGATTTTCTCTATGTAGTATATAATATTCATGGACACTTAGACTAGTGACCCATAGGATAGGTTTGAATTTAAATGGTTGAGGAGTTGTTAAATGATGATATGTGGTGATTTATGATGAATTAATGATTGTTGGGTTTGAGGATGATGAATGATGGTAATATGATGATGATGATTGATTGTGCAAATTGAAAGGGCATAATAATGATATAAGTGATGTTGAATTTGATGATTTGGCATTATGGTTGTAAAAGTGTGATATATTGGTGTTGATGTGGAAGATGATGAAATGTGAAAGGAAATGCGGTAAAGTTGGTGTATTAGGGCACAACCGGTTAATTTTGATGAAAGACGGAGTTTTTGAATGCTTTAGTATGATTTGGAATGTGTAGGGTAAGAATTTGTGTAAATGGTGAAGTTCGATAAAATTGGATTTTTGGTGAACTTTGCTCGATCATAACTTTTGCCTCGGTTTTCGAAATTGATTGAAATTTATTTAGAATTAAAGATCTTTAAAGACCCTTTAAATTGATATAAAGTTTGTGAAGATTGAAATTTTGTAGAGGAAGTTATGATCATTCAAAGTTGGTGTTAAAAATCTGAAATTCTGCAAAGTTGCAGAATTTTATGATTTCTGATATGTGCGCACGCACAGCCTTGTGCGGATGCACAACCTACGAAAATTTTGATCTGTGCAGACGCACACACCTGTGCGCACGCACAGGCAGGAAAATGCGTTCTGTTTGCAGCGCTAGCACAACTTGTGCACGCACATATCTAAGGAAGAATTTCAACCTGTGCGGACGCACACGTTGGGGAGGCCAGTCTGTTGGGGGCGTTGGCACAGGTTGTGCGAGTGAATAGATCTTGGAAATTTTGACGCCTGTGCATACGTACACCCCTGTGCATACGCACACATTTTAAAACTCACCAGAGCGTGCGCGCGCACACCCCTGTGCGGCCGCACACGCCCCGTTTCTCAAATTTTTCTTTATTTTCAACTATTCTACCTTCCCAACATAGTTGTAAGCTTCTTTAACACTATTCTTAGACTCTTGGGCCTAGTTTTAGACTTTTAAAATATTGGGAAAGAATGTAGAGATATTAGATGATATTATTGGTAAAACTTAGAAAACGGAGGCCTAGATTTCTGGCGTGCTGAGGAATGATGAACTGTTGATGTGTGGAAACTAAGATGTGAATGGACAGTGGTTGAGTTGAGTCGGGGACTCGGATTGAGATAATGGATCCATGTATACTCAAAATGTTTTTCTGAAAACCACTAAAATAATATTTTTACCGAGATTATGAGACGTTATGCGCCCGGCAGGGACGGTGGTTAATCCTGCCCGTCGAGGTAGCGGCGGCGGCGTAAGGGCAGTGGTTCGTCCCGCTTATGCTTAGATGCGAGGTCGGTGGCAAGAGTATCCCGCTCGCATCCCTTCAGATCAATAGAGCGTATAGGCGCTGGTACCTGGATAGTGATCCGAGCACTATATCTCGGGGGTTCCCATATAATGATTCCGAAGGGCGACGTCTCCATGGAGATATGTCGGGTTGGCAGTTGAACTGACAATGTGATATCACAGCCAGTAGGGCAGGCATTCATCATATGCATTTTCTATCTGTTTGTATGCTTTGTCTACTTGTAATGGCTTGCCTACTTGTCTCTATTTGAATTAATTGCCTTATATGTCAATACTTGTCCTTTACTTGCAATGTATATTATCTATGTTTTCTTCTGGGATTGAGAAGGTTTGGAAGGCGGTGGCGATGGAATCGCATGGAAGATCGGTTGGTGAAGGCTGTGGGACAGCGGTGCTTGGTTAGAGTAGAAATCCCTAAGATAGATTACCCGGTTCATTTAAGTTAATGTTGTTATAATTATGCTTATTTGTTTTAGAATGCTTTAAGTTTGAATCTTGTGATGGATATGGAGCTTAGCATTGCCTTTGGCGTCCCGGGGTCTTATATCCTACATCACTGGGCACTGTTACCATACTGAGAACCTCCGGTTCTCATACCATATTTCTGTTGTATTTTTCAGATGCAGGTCGCAACCCACCTTGGCGAGTTGCTTTAGATGGTGACAGAAGCGGAGGATCTTGGATTCTTTTGGAGCCTTTTTGGTTTATTTTGTTTAGACATCTCTCTTTTTGTATTTTGTTTTGCCTAGAGGCATGTGTTTGAGAGAACAAAATTTGTATGAGCTGTTTTCACAGTATGGTTCTGTATATCTGTATATAGCTAGCCGGCTTAAACTCCGCGAGTCGAGACTAGTTTCCTATGATATTATATACTTATTTCTTATTATATCCCATCTATTTCTGGTGCTTTAAGTTAGACGCTTTGATAGTACGTTATGCGCTTTTGAAATCCCATTTTTGAGTTATATCCTTCATCGAGCTACTTGATTATACTATTCTTTCTATAAATATATTACGTACGAGCTTAGAACTGTCGTAATCTCTGATTAACCTTTGCTTTACGACGCGAGGTAAAGCTTAGGCTAATTAGGGTGTTACATTTAGTGGTATCAGAGCGGTTCGTCCTCGTGAGCCTGAGGGATGGACCGATTGTGCTTCATTGCATACTCTGGGTCATTTTTCTTTCATGCTATTTAGGTTATCTACTTGATATTTCATAGCATGCTTGTTTGTGAGTACCTGTTTGGGGATAATAGAAACATTAGGCTTTTGATATTGAGATTGATCACCTTGATATCGATTGTTTGGTATAGACAGGAAATCCAATGGCCACTCACGGATGAGGTCGAGCACGTTCACGAGAGAGTAGGAATGAGCAACCAGCTAATAACCATGCCAAGTTCATGGTGGCGATGGCGAATCTTGCGAACACCATGGAAGCAAATGCTACTGCGACTTTGCAAGCTGTGCAGAGGTTAGTTCAACCGGCCGAAAGCGGAAACAAAAATGGAGAGGGTGCTGAGGGCAACTTGAGAGGTGTTCCGAGAACTCTAGCTGCTTTTTGGAAAGCTGACCCACCAGTTTTCAAGGGTTCGACAAACCATACTGAAGCAAACAACTGGTTCCAAGCTGTGGAACGTGCATTGCTAACTCAACATGTACCGTATGACCAGTTCGTGGAGCATACGGCTTATCAACTAGTCGGAGAAGCTCAGCAATGGTGGCAAGGAGAGCGCCGACTACTACACCAATAGAACGTGAACATTACCTGGGCGTTATTCGAGGAAGCTTTCTACAAGAAGTACTTTATTGAGTCAATAAAGGAGGCCAGAGAGTTGGAGTTCTTACAGCTGAAGCAAGGGTCCATGACTATAGCTGAATACACTAGTAAGTTTGAGGAACTTTGTAAGTTCTCGAGAATAATAAAGGGTGCTCCTGAGTCTTATGAGGGATGGAAATGCATCAAATACAAAGTAGGGCTGAGGGAAGATATCAGGTGTGTTATGGCTCCTATGGAGATTCGGATTTTCTCCGACCTGGCGAACAAGGCAAGAGTGGTTGAGGAATACGCAAAGACGGTAGCCTCGTTAAGGGACACTCATGGTGGAAATACTAGTAGGGAACGCGATGATTACCTTGGACCAAGGGGACAGGACTTCAAGAAATATGGTGAAGGGAAGCGGTCAAGAGCTTACTCCCCTGATGTGAAGTGTCAGGAGTGTGGGAACTAGCATCCGAATAGGCCATGTCAGTTGAGTAAGAAACTATGTTACAAGTGTGGCGCACCGGGACATTTGGTTAGAGATTCTCTAAACCGAGGAGCACGTGGAGCGGATAGATCACAGCAACAGGATTGAGATAATTATGAAGCCGATGGCCAACTCTTAACTTACCTTCGTAGTATAGACTATCGTCGTTCGTGTTGAAAAAGTTTTAAAGCTTAAATTGATTTTAAACTTGGTTGGAACCCTAGTTTGAATGATTTGATTTTGAAACTAGTATTGGGAACTTTGATCAAATGATACGATTTAAAAAGGAAAGTGAGTCCTAAGATTTTGTTAACTTGTGATTTTGGTTTGCAAAATTTAACTTATCTAAAAGGGATTCAAATGGAAAGGTTTTGATTTAAGGGTTTCAATGAATTTAGGAAAATCATGCTTTAAGATGATTGATTTACAAATAAAATATTTTTTACTCTTTTGATAAGGTTTTAACAATGGATTCATCTAGATTGAACTTGTTTTTAGAGGTTTTGAAAAATATTACAAAAAAATCGGTATTTGGTTTAATCTCGGAGTCTTAACAACGACAAATCAGAGTGATGCAGCGGAAGGCGAGAGAGTTTTCAGACTTTGAAACAGAAGTTAACTTCAACACCTATTTTAATCTTGCCAGAACCGTATGAACCCTTCGAAGTATATTGTGATGCGTCACTGAAGGGTTTGGGTTGCGTGTTGATTGATACGCGAAAATTAGAATTCACGTAATTACCGGCAAGTATACCGGGTCGTATCAAGTAATAAAACTCACTAAGAGTGAGGTCGATCCCATAAAGATTGGTAGATCAAACAACTTTAGTTAAATGGTAAATTTAGTTAAGCAAACATTGTTTTGATTCCTGAGATTTAAACACTTGAAAGAGATTGCAAGAAATTAAATGACAAGAAATTTAAAGAACTAAAGTAAGGGAAGCAAATTAAATGACTAGAAGTAATTGACGGAAACTTAAATT